>NW_003852679.1:121978-134032 GCF_000181295.1 Otolemur garnettii
AGTCTAACCTCCATAAATTTAAAAGAATAGAAATTATTCCATGCATCTTCTCGGACCATCATGGAATAAAAGTTGAACTCAGTAACAACAGGAATTTGCAGTCTCGTACAAAAACATGGAAGCTAAATAACCTTATGCTAAATGATAGATGGGTCAAAGACAAGATCTGAAGGTTGTATGCATTAATTGTTCTGTCCTTAAGTGTGTAGAACCTTTCAATTTAATTAAGCCTAATTTGTTTATTTTTGTTTTTGTTGTGTTTGTCACTGAAGTATTCTTTATAAAACCTTTACCCAGGGTGACATCATAAGAGTTTTTCCCACACTTTCTTCTGGGACTTATATTGTTTCATATCTTTACATTTAAATATTTTTCCCATCTTGAGTCAATTTTTGTAAATGGTGAGATGTGTGGATCCATTTTCCATCTTTTACATGTAGTTATCTAGTTCTCCCAGCACCATTTGTTGAATAGGGATTCTTTTCGGCAGTATATGCTTTTGTTTGGTTTACCAAAGATCAGATGGAAAGTAGAGAGTGGTTTCATGTATTGGTTCTCTATTCTGTTCCATATTTCTATGTCTCTATTTTTGTGCCAATACCATGCTGTTTTGATTACTGTGGACTTGTAATATACCCTGAAATCTGGTAGGGTGATTCTTCTGGGCTTTTTTTTTTTTTTAATTACTAAGGATTTCCTTGACGATATGGAGATTTTTCTATTTCATATGAAATGAAAAACCATTTTTTCCCAGTTCTTAAAAATATGATGTAGATATTTTAAGGGGGATTGCATTGAATCTGTAGACTGCTTTGGGTAGTATACATATTTTAATAATGTTGATTCTTCTCAGCCAAATGGATGGTATGTTCTTAGATTTGTTAATGTCATCTGCTATTCCCTTTCTTAGGGTTTCATAGTCTTCTTTGTAGAGCTCCATCAACACTTTTGTTAGGTCTATTCCTAGGTATTTAATTTTTTTAATTAAAGCTACTGTGAAAGGAATTGTGTCTTTGATTAGCTTCTTAAATTGGCTGTCGAGGCCTGGGTTTCCACAATCTTTGCTGGGATCTGCATCGAGGACACTTGATTTGAGAAAAACTCAGACTCAGTTATCACAGGTGAAATAAACCAGGTATCCTGTGAGAAGCATACACTAATACATCCATCTCTAGTGCAGCTAGAAAGTGCAGCACAAGGCCATTCTCCCCTAGGTCTCTTTATTCAATCAAGAATCATAAATCAAGTAGGACACAATTATAAGAGGGACTTTACCTAACAAGTGCAATCAGTACAAACTAATTCTTTGTACCCTCAGTGAATCCCAAACAATACAAAGAAAATAAATATCTATGGGAAAAAAAAAAAAAAAACATAAGTCATGTTGACCGCATAATGCATAAGCATAGTTTGAGTTATTAAGACTAAGCATGCCTCAAGTTATCATTAAAAATAAGAAAAAGAGAAACAAAGGAAAGGGAAACAATACAGACACATTATATGATTACAATTCATACTTTACAAATTGGGGATAAACTTGCCTAAGTCACTTCAGTGATTTCTATCTATGCCTGGGCAGGACTCAGGCAATAGTAATCTTTGGTTTTTAGGCATTCTGTTCTCAGCCATCAGGTAACAATAGGGATACCGTGGCCAAAGAAAAACAAGGGGGTGCCCAGGATCATGAACTGTGGTCAGCAGGATGCCCAGAATCCTAGCCCTGAGGCTGCCAAGTGCCAGATAGCCTATGTATACCACCAGGCTATTGCTAGCCTTGAGGGGTTTAAGGAACTGGACTCTGGTCAACAAGCCCTTCAGAAATGACTGGTCTAAACTACACTGCAAACCTGAGTCCTACAGTGGGCTGTTTTTGGCATATACAAAGGCTACCAATTTATGTACATTGATTTTATACCCTGAGATGTTACTGTATTAATTGCTTCCAGGAGTTTTGTGGTTGAGACTCTGGGGTTATCTAAGCATAAGATCATATCATTGGCAAAGAACTAGAGTTTGACTTCTTCTTCCCTCATTTGGAGATTCTTTATGTTCTTCTCTTGCCTGATTACATTGGCTATAACTGTCAGAACTATGCTGAATAGTAGTGGTGACAGAGGACATCCTTGTCTGGTTACATTTCTAAGTGGACTCCATTCAGTATGATATGAACTGTATGATATGATTTGGTGAATAGTGTTTTCAATCCATTTACAATTAAGATGTGCCATCTATGCCTGTTCTTGTTATATAAGTTTGGTGAATTTTATAAAATGCTTTCTCTGCATCTATTGAGATGATCATAGTGTCTTTTCGTTTCTTTTATTGATATTGTGCATTACATTTATAGATTTGCATGGGTTTAACCAGTTTGCATCCCTAGGATGAAGTCTACTTGATTATAATGTATAATTTTTCTAATGTGTAGCTATAATCCATTAGCAGAGGTTTCATTAAGTATTTTTCCATCAATATTTATCAGTGAAATTAGTCTGTCATTCTTCTTTTCAATAGGAACCTTTCCTGGTTTTGGAGTTAGAGTGATGTTTGCTTCATAGAATGTATTGGGGAAGGGTTCCTTTCTTAAAGTTTTGGAATAGGTTTTGCAGTACAGGTACAAGCACTTCTTTGAAGGTGCTATATATAATTCTGGTGTGAAGCCATCTGGTCAAGGGCATTTTGTTGTTGTTGAAAACTTTTTGTTTCTGTAACTTAGTGCTTGATAATTGGTCTGTTCAAGAAATCTATTTGGTTTTGGTTAAGTCTAGGGAGATAGTGTGATTCCAGGTATTGGTTCATTTCCTCCACATTGTCAAATTTCTAAGTGGAGTTTCTTGTAGCATTCAGAGATAATATCTTGTATCTCTATGTGGATGTTGTTGTTTCCAATTTTTCATCTCTAAGTGAGGTTACTAGAGTTTGATTTATCTATTTCTAGTTAATCCAGCCAAAGCTTTATTGATTTTGTTTATCTTTTCAAAGAAGTAACTTTTTGTTTGATTAGTTTTCTGAATGATTCTTTTATTTTTCAATTTCATTTATTTTTGATTTTTCTTTTCTTCTTCTAGGTTTAGGACTTAATTGTTTTTTTTTTATTAAATCATAGTTGTATAATTTAATACTATCATGGGGGTACAGTGTGCTGTTTTTATATACAATTTGAAATATTTTCATCAAACTGGTTAACATAACCTTCATGTCATTTTCTTAGTTATTGTGTTAAGACATTTATATTCTACATTTAAAAAGATTGATTTTTTCTTTTTCATTTCATTGAGATACTTCTTTAGTTTGTTGATGTGCTCTCTCTTTTTAAGATGTAGTCATCTAATGCAATAAATTTTGCTAATTTCCCTCTTAGATTGCTTTTGCTGAATCCCACAGATTTTGGTAATATGTAGCTTCATAGTTGTTATGTTCAAGGAAGATAATTATTTTTCTCTTTATTTCTTCCTTGAAATAATGTATCATTCAGCTTAATGTTCTTTAATGCCCATGACTTTGTGTGGGGATGAATTTTTTGTTGTTGTTGTTGTTGGGGGTGAGTTATAACTTTATTGCTTTGTGGTCTGAGAAGATACATGGTATAATTTCAATCCTTTTAATTCTCTCGAGGTTTGTTTTGTGGGCTAGGATGTGGTCTATTTTGGAGTGTTGCATAGGCAGATCAGAAGAACATATATTCCTTAGCTTTGGGATGCTGTGTTTTGTATATACCTATTAAACCCATTTATTCTAGGGCCACATTTATGTACTTTGTGTTTTGTTTAGTTTCTGCTTAGAGGATCTGTCCAGTTCTGCTAGAGGGGTATTACAAGTCAATAGCTACTATGGAGTTACAGGGTATCATATTGCTCAGACCAGTTAAGGTCTGTTTCATAAATATGTGAGCATTTCAGTTTATGCATAAATATTTAGAATTGAAATGTGTTCTTCTTATATTGTTCCCTTGACTAATATGAAGTGTCCATCTTTGTCTTTCTTGAGTTTAGTTTTTTTAAATCCACTTGCATATGAAAATAAGATTATATCCCCTCCTTTCTTCTGATTTCCATTAGCCTGAAATATTATTTCCCAGCTCTTCACCTTGAGTCTTCTTTGGGCTTTCAAGTTTAGGTGCATGTTCTCGAGATATCATATGGATGGCTTGTCTTTTTTTAATCCAATCTTCTAGTCTCTGCCTCTTCAGTGTGGAATTCAAGCCATTTACATTTATTGAGAATATTGATAAGTGTTGGTGCATTCTATTCATCTTATTTTGCGAAAATCCACTGCTTAGTTTTATCTTTTGTGTCTTTGTGGAAGCTAAGTTTTGTACTTTAGTTTTGGACTATTTACTTTCTGGTGGTCCATTGTGATAGACAGTGTGGAAAATAGGTCTACATATTTCCTGTATAGCAGTCTTGTTTCAGTAAATTTCCTTAATGATTTCATATCATTAAATGACTTGATTTTTTCATTAATTCTGAAGCCTAGTTTAGCAGGACATAGAATTATGGGCTAAAAATTGTTTTGTACACGATGGGTTGGGGGCAGAGCACATTGTGGAATAGCACAATGGTGATACAACTTCTTTGCAGCTGTGCCTAGTTATATCAGACAGAAATGACTCCGAGCACCTCTGGCTTGTGGATCCTGCCCAGAAATATCACTTTGGGGGCACAGGGAGGCAGCAGGAGTCTTCAGGAGACCAAGAGGAGGTCAAGAACAGTGGAGAATCAGCATAGGGGCAAGTACTTGCATGTAAGCAGAGGCCAGCCAATTTGGCAGTTTTCAGACAGAGAGGGCCTACCCTGTAGGACTTTTACTTAAATAGATTTTTTGATTTGGGCACTTGGTGAAGCTATTTTGGGAGAGTTTGTGAGAATGAGTGAGTTTGTTGTATAGTGCTCAGGGGCCAAGACTGAGCCATTGGGTAGAGCAGAGCTTTGGTTCTTTAGCTTCAGGTGTGAGACTGGTGATGATGCACCTGATAAGCTGGGCAACTGCCTGTGGGGAGACTTAAGTGACAGATACTTTCCTGGGAAAGAAACTGTGTGGCAAAGGGACATGGTTTGGTTGGTCAAGGTGTGTCGGTTAAGCAGGCTGATGAAAGCTTCAGGTTTCCAACCCTGCAGACACTGAGGGCAAAAAAATTCACTAAGAGGGAACCAGGTCTCTTCCAGAAGATAGAAGATTTCAGTCTCCATTTTATATAGTTATATTAACATTGTGATGAGCATCTCATACCCCATAATGTTGCCTGTTGCCCAGGAAATATGTATTAACACATAGACACACACACACATATTTTTCTTTCTAAAAATTAAAAAAAAACTTTTTGCCCCTAGATTTTTCTTTTTTTTTATTAAATCATATATAAATAGATTATGAATACATTTATGCCTTTATGGGATTCAATGTGTTGATTATTTGTAGATATTGGAGTGCTTACATCCTACTAATTAACATAGCTTTCACCTCATTTACTTAATCACAGTGTTAAGACATTTGTGTTCTATACTTGATATATTTCACTTGTATCCTTGCAATATGCTCCAATTTTTCACTGTTTCTTTTTCAATAATAAGGGCTCCATTTTTGCTAGATTTTTCTGCTCCAGATATTTTTTCCCTGATTTTATTCCTTAATGTTTTGTGTTTGTTTGTCATATTTTGTTTTATACCATTTTTATTTTTCCATTTTTACTTCATTCAATAACAAGGCTCTGTTTTTGCTGTGGTATTTCTATTTGTTTTATTTTTTCTTGTCTTTCCTTTTATCTCCTTTCCTCTCCCTTTTTGTAAACATTTTTCTACATTTTTATATTTCCCACATAAATTTCTCAAATAACAACTAAGATATACCACCTTTATTGTACATCTTATATAATTTTATTTTAAATTCTCTTTATATGCCTTTATTATTAGTTTTATTGTTATTTTTCTGATCTGTTTTATTATTTGTCAATTTGTATTCCATTTATGGAACAGAGCCTACCTCTGAGGCCTGGGCTGGGGTGCCAAAGCATTAACCAGGATCTAGGTCGCCTTGATCCAGTGGTATATGAGGCCCTTCTAATTTTGGCCTTTGGAGGCATGCTAGTGGTAGATCCTCATGTGAAAAACTGTTGTCATTGTCTTTGTTTTTTTCTTCTCTATTTGGTGGTGGTGGGGTCTTGTTTCTGCTCAGGGTGGTAAGCAGCTCATGGTCTTGAGAGTCCCACCCAACCCAGTCCCAAGGGGCTGGAAATGGTGGTGTGGGTCAAAGCACTCTTCTGAACACCACTGTTATACCTGGGGCTCTCTCTGTTCTTCTCTTCTCCCTGTGAATATTTCCTTTTACCACCCCATTCCTTTTTCTTTTCTCTTTGTCTTTTCTCCCTTCTTGAACTCCAGTATATTTTTCCTTTTGGTACTATGCCAAAAAGAAATTTCAACATCAAAGATAGAGACAAGCTAATTTAAAGTGTAGGACATAGTGAAGCAAAAATGTAGAGGTAGGAAGCAGACAAAAAGGAAAAAGAAAGTATCATGAGGAAGAAACAGCAGAAATATCCTGGCAACATGACAAACCAGAAGAGAAAAACCCCTATCCCCAACAGATCATAAAGTAGCTACTGCAGAAGATTTTACCTAAAAAGAAATGTTAGATATGAAAGAAGGGGAATTTAAACCATGGATGGTAAAAACAAGGAAGGAAATTGCTGAGAAAGTGAATAACAGCCAAAAGGAAATCCAAAAAAAAGAAATAAACAAGGGATGAAACACATGAAGTATATAGCAAAGATATAGCAGGGCTAAGGAATTGAACCAGTTAATCAGAGAACTTAAAAATGCAGTAGGATGTATCATTAACAGATTAGACCATGCAGAAGAAAGAATATCAGAGGTAGAGGATAAAGCTCTTCAGCTAACACAGGCAGTTAAAAAGACACACACAAAAAAATAGAGACAAAAGCACAGATCAAATTATGGGATTTTATGAAGTGTTCATATAGATGAATTATAGGTATCCCAGAATGGGATGAAGAATGTCCCAGAGGAATGGAAGCCCTATTAGAGGATATCATAAATGAAAATTTCCCAAGTAGCACCAAAGATTCTGACACACTCCTTTCAGAGAGATATCAGACCCAGGTCATGTCAACTCAAACAGAGCTTCTCCAGGACACATTGTAATTAAACTTTCCAAAGTCAAGCAGGCAGGAGTAAGTGCCAATTGACCTACATGGGTAAACTCATCGGGTTGACCCTGGCCTTCACAAAAAGAAAAAAAATTCAAGCCAGGTACGGCACCCATAACTCAGTGGTTAAGGTGCTGGCAACATACACTGAGGCAGGTGGGTTCAAATCCAGCCCACGCCTGCTAAACAACAACAACTGAAATAATAAAAACCAAACCAACCAAACAAACAAACAAAAAAAGGGCATTGTGGTGGGTATCTGCAGTCCCAGCTACTTGGGATGCTGAGGCAAGAGAATTGCTTCTGTCTAGAGTTTGAGGTTGCTGTGAGCTATGACTCCATGGCACTCTACTGAGGGTAACATAATGAGACCATGTCTCAAAAAAACCCAAAACCAAACAAACAAACAAAAATAGAAATTTACAAGCCAGAAGGGAGTGGTCATATGCCTTTAACCTTCTTAAAATATTTTCAGCACAGAATTCTATATTCTGCTAATATTTAAAACTGATAATCAATTTTTTTGCTGGTCTGCAAACACTGAGGATATGTGGGAAAACAGGACCAGCTGTATGGGAAACAATGGACCACTCAAAAACTAAACACCAAGAAACTAAAGGACAAAATCTAGCTTCCTCAGTGATGCAAAAGATAAAACTAAGCAATAGAATTTCACAAAACAAGATGAATAGAACTCTGTCACACTTCAAAAATCTCTCACAAAATGTTCATGGCTTTAATTTCCCACTGAAAAGGCACAGGCTGGATGATTGGGTAAAAAAGCACCTGTCATCCATATGCTGTCTCTAGACCTCAAAGGACAAAGCAAGGCTCAGGGTGATTGTGTGGAAAACAATATTTCAGGTAGATGGAAGTCAGAAGAAAGGAGAGGTTGTAATTTTGTTTTCAGATAGAATTACAATTAAAACAACTAAAGTTAAAAAAAGACAAAGATGGACACTTCATATTGTTCAATGGAACAATACAAAGAAGAGACATTTGAATTCTAAATATTCATGCATACAACTGAAATGCTCCCAGATTTATGAGGCAGACCTTAATTGATCTGAGAAACATGTTATCCTACAACCCTATAATAGTAGGGAATATTCACACTCCTCTTACAGAGATAGATACATCCTCTAAACAGAAACTAAGCAAAGATACAAGGGACTTAAATGCAACACAAGGAGAACTATGCTTAATAGACATGTACAGAACACACTATCCCAAAGCTTAAGAATATATATTCTTTTTATCATGGGACAGTATGCAAAATAGATCACATTCTTAGATACCAAACAAACCTCAACAAAATTGAAAGAATTGAAATTATAGCTTGTATCTTCTCAGATTACAAGGCAGTAAATTTAAAAATAAACTCCAACAAAAATTTTCTTCCCCACATAAAGGCATGGAAATTAAAGAATCTTATGCTGCATGACAGTTGGACCAAGAAAGAGATAAAAAGGAAAATTATTAATTTTCTTGAGCATAACAACAATGAAGACACAAGTGACCAAAATCTGGGAGATACTGCAAAAGCAATCCAAAGAGCGGAATTTATAGCATTAGTTGCCTACATATGAAAAAGAAAGAGAGCACATCAACAAACTAATGAAGTGTCTCAATGAAATGGAAAGGGAAAAGCAATCCAAACCCAAACCTAGCAGAAGAAAAAGAAATCATAAATAAATAAAATTAAAACAAAAGAATTGTTCAGAATATTAACTAAACAAAGTTATTTTTCAAAAATATACATAAAATCAATAAGCTATTGCTTGATTAAGTAGAAGTAGAAAAATAAAATATCTAATAACTTCACTCAGAAGTGAAAAAGTGGAAATAGTAACACATACCACAGAGATAGAAGAGATTATATTTACAAAATACAAGAAACTACACCCAGAAATTTGACAGTGTGGAGGAAATGGACCAATATATGGAATCACACCATTTCCCTAGACTTAAGCAGGAAGAAATAGATCACCTAAAGAAACAATACAAAGCGCTGAGATTGAGGAAGCTGTAAAAAAGCTTCCAACAAAAGAACCCCAGGACCATATGGCTTCACACCAAAATCTGATTACACCTTCAAAGATGAGCTTGAACGTATATTGCAGAGCCTATTTCAAAACATTGTGAAGGAAGGAATCTTCCCCAACAGGTTCTGTGATGTAATCATCCTGATTCCAAAATCAGGAAAGAGAAGTTCACTAATGAATATTGATGAAAAAATATTCAACAAAACCTAAGTTAATAGATTGCAGCTACATGTTAAAAAATTGTATATCAGGCAGTGTCTGTGGCTCAAGGGAGTAGGACGCTGGCCCCATATGCCAGAGGTGGCGGGTTCAAACCCAGCCCTAGCCAAAATCTGCCAAAAAAAAAAAATGTATATCATGATCAAGTAGGCTTCATCCAAGGGATGCAAAGTTGGTTTAACATATGCAAATTCATAAATGTAATACATAATATCAGTAGAAGCAAAAACAAGGACCACATGACCCTCTCAATAGATGCAGTAAAAGCACTTGTCAAAATTTAACATCCTTTTCTAACAAGAACACTTAAGAAAATAGGCATAGGTGGAACATTTCTTTCTTTTTTTTAATTAAGTGATAGCTGTGTACATTAATGCAATCATGGGGTACAGTATGGTGTTTTCATATAAAATTTGAAATATTTTCATCAAACTGGTTAACATAGACTTTATGTCATTTTCTTAGTTATTGTGTTAAGATGATTATATTCTACTCTTAGAAAGATTCACTTGTATCCTTGTAAGATAAACCATAGAAGTGATCCCTCCAATCACCCTCCATCCCCCATTCCCTCCTCCCTCCCCCTCCCCATATTCTTAGCCTATAATTAGGTTATAGCTTTCATATGAAAGCCATAAATTAGTTTCATAATAGGACTGTGTACATTGGATAATTTTTCTTCCATTTTTGTGATACTTTGCTAAGAAGAACATTTTCCAGCTCCATCCATGTAAATATGAAGGAGGTAAAGTCTCCATTTTTCTTTATGGCTGTATAGAATTCTATGGTGTACATGTACCACAGTTTATTGATCCATTCGTGGATTGATGGGCACTTGGGCTTCTTCCATCACCTGGCAATTATGAATTGGACTGCAATAAACTTTCTGATACAAATATTTTTGTTGTAATGTGGTTTTGGTCTTCTGGATATATACCTAATAAAGGAATTTCAGGATCAAATGGCAGGTCTATTTTTAGTTCTCTAAGTGTTCTCTAGACATTTTCCCAAAAGGCATGTATTAGTTTGCATTCCCACCTGCAGTGTAGAAGTGGTCCCTTTTCTCCACATCCATGCCAGCATCTCTGGTTTGGGGATTTTGTCATATGGGCTAAATCTTACTGGAGTGAGGTGATATCTCAAAGTAGTTTTGATTTGCATTTCTCTGATGATTAAGGATGGTGAGCATTTTCTCGTATATCTGTAGGCCATACACCTATCTTTTTTAGAGAAATTTCTCTTCAAGTCCCCTGCCCACCCTGAGATGGGATCACTCATTCTCTATGGATTCTAGTTATTAAGATTTTGTTGGAGACATAACCTGCAAATATCTTCTCGCAGTCTGAGGGCTGTCTGCTTGCTTTACTTACTGTGTTCTTGGCTGTGCAGAAGGTCTTTAGTTTGATCAGGTCCCAATAGTGTATTTTTGACGTTGCTTCAACTGCCCAGGGAGTCCTCCTCATAAAATTTTTGCCCAGGCCTATTTCTTCAAGTTTTTTCCGTACACTTCTAGTATTTTTATGATTTCATGTCTGAAGTTTAAATCTTTAACCTAGTGAGAGTCTATCTTAGATAATGGTGAAAGGTGTGAGTCTAGTTTCAGTCTTCTACAGGTCGCCATCCAATTAGCCCAGCACCATTTGTTAAACAGGGAGTCTTTTCCCCACACAATGTTTTTAATTGGCTTGTCAAAGATCAGGTAGCTGTAAGTAGCTGGATTCATCCCCTGATTCTCTATTCTGTTCCATACATCTACCTCTCTGGTTTCATGCTAGTACCATGCTGTTTTAATCACTATGGATTTATAGTATAATCTGAGGTCAGATAGTGTGATTCCTCCTGCTTTGTTTTATTCCTGAGTAATGTCTTGGCTATTCAAGGTTTTTTCTGATTCCATATAAAATGAACTATTATTTTTTCTAGATCTTTAAAATATGACAGTGGAGATTTAATAGGTATTGCATTAAAATTATATATTGCTTTGGGAAATATGGACATTTTAACAATGTTGATTTTTCCCAGCCATGAGCTTGGTATGTTTTTCCATTTGTTAACATTTCCAGCTATTTCTTTTCTTAGAATTTCATAGTTCTCTTTATAGAGATATTTCACATTGTTTGTTAGGTAAACTCCCAAATATTTCATTTTCTTTGGCACCACTGTGAACAGAATAGGGTCCTTGACTGTTTTTTCAGCTTGGCTGCTATTGGTATATATAAAGGCTACAGACTTATGAGTGTTCATTTTGTAAACTGAGATGCTGCTGTATTCCTTGATCACTTCTAGGAGCTTTGTAGTCACATCCCTGGTATCTTCCAGATATACTATCATATCATCTGCGAAAAGTGAAAGTTTAATCTCTTCTGACTCTATATGGTGCACTTAATAGCCTTTTCTTCCCTGATTGTGATGGCCAAAATTACCATTGCAATGTTAAAGAGCAGTGGAGACAATGGTCAACCTTGCCTGGTTCATGATCTGAGTGGAAATGATTTCAATTTAACTCCATTGATTACAATATAGGCTGTGGGTTTGCTGTAGATGGTCTCTATAAGCTTAAGGAATGTCCTTTCTATACCAATTTTCTTAAGTGTTCTGATCATGAAAGGATGCTAGATATTATAAAAA
>NW_003852679.1:134540-143073 GCF_000181295.1 Otolemur garnettii
CTTTTTTTCTTGGTTAGGTTGGCCAAAGGTTTATCTATTTTATTGACCTTTTCAAGAAACCAACTTTTTGATTTATTGATCTATTGTATAATTCTTTTGTTTTCAATTTCATTTAATTCTGCTCTAATTTTGGTTATTTCTTTTCTTCTGCTGGATTTGTGATTGGAATGTTCTTCCTTTCCAGTTGCTTGAGATGTCCTATTAAGTTGTTAACATCCTGTCTTTATGTTCCCTTGAGGAAGGCTTGCAGTGCTATAAATTTCCCTCTTAGGTCTCCCGTTGCAGTACCCCAGAGGTTCTGATGACTCATGTCTTCATTATCATTTTGTTCTAAATATATGGTAATTTCCTTCTTGATCTAGTCTCTGACCCATCTATCATTCAGCATAAGATTATTTAGCTTCCATGTTATTGTATGATTATGCAAATTCTTGTTGTTACTGAGTTCAACTTTTATTCCATGATGTTCTGAGAAGATGCATGGAATAATTTCTATTTTTAAAAATTTACTGAGTTTTGATTTGTGACCTAAGAAGTGATTGATTTTGGAGTATGTTCCATGGACTGATGAGAAAAATGTGTATTCAGTTTTGTTAGGCTGAAATATTCTGTAGGTGTCTGTTAGGTCCAATTTGAATAGTTAAATTTAAATCTAAAATTTCTTTGCTAAGCTTCTTATTGGAGGATCTATCCAACACTGCCAAAGGAATGTTAAAATCTCTGACTATGATGGAGCTGGGAGAGATCAAGGTGCTCATGACTTTCTGCGTATCTCTTATAAATTGAGGTGCATTCTGGTTGGGTGCATAGTCATTAACATTTGAGATCTTGTCATATTGAGTATTACCCTTAACAAATATAAAATGGCCTTCCTTATCCTTGCTTACTTTTGTTAGTTTAAACCCTACTGTATCTGTGAATAAATTGCAACACCTGCTTTTTTCTGCTTTCCATTTGCCTGGAATATAGATGAACATCCCTTCACCCTGAGTCTATATTTATCTTTTTAAGTAAGATGTGATTCTTTAATACAGCATTTGTCCGATCTGAGTTTCTGTATCAAATCAGCCAATACATGCCTTTTCAGAGGACAATTTAAGCCACTCACATTGATAGAAATTATTGATAAGCCTGGTAAAATTTTGGGCATCAAGTTGCTCAAATGTCTAGTAGACATTTTTAATCCTTTCGCTACTGTGGAAGTTGGAATTTGATCAAATGTTTCTGGGTGAGTTTACATTTGTGGTGGAGGATTGAATTGGTTATTATGGAGTATAGGTTTGAGAATTTCCTGGAGAGCTGTTTACTTATGGAAAGTTTGTTCAACATGTGAATGTGATTAAAGTATTTAATTTCTCAATCATAGATGAAACTCAGTTTAGCTGGATACAGGATCCTGGGTTGAAAGTTATTTTGTTATAGGAGATTAAAAGTCGATGACCACTGTCTTCTAGACTGAAAGTTTTCAGCTGAGAGATCTGCAGTCATTCTAATACTCTTCCCCTTGTAGGTTATGTTTTTCTTACATCTAACTGCTTTCAGAATTTTGTCTTTCATCTTAACTTTAGTGAAGTTAATTATGATGTACCTGGGGGGTGTCTTATTTAGGTGAGTCATGTTGGGGTTCTGAAACTATCTGCTATCTGAATTTCAGAACCTCTTGGCATGTCTGGAAAGTTCTCTTTCATAATTTCATGAAGAAAAGCCTCTGTGTTTTGTGAAGCAACTTAGTCACCCTCAGGGATTCCTATAAGGCAAATATTAGTTTTCTTCAAATTATCCCAGAGCTCTCTGAGAGAAATAACTATTTTTGCTCTCCATTTCTTTTCATCTTTGAACTCTTGGGCTTTTTCGAAAGCTTTATTTCAATGTCAGAGATCCTTTCTTCTGCCTCTTCCATTCTGTTACTGAGGGATTCTACAATATTTTTCAGATCTTTGAGGGATGCAAATTCTTGCCTCAATGTTTCAAAATCTTTGATCATTTCATCTTTGAAATTGTCGAATTCTTGAGACATCTTTTGAATAATTTCTTAAACTTCTAATTCTCTCCTTTCTTATATTATGTTAATCTTATTTGCTATCCAAATTCTGAATTCTATTTCTGACATCTCAACCATCTGTTTATGGATGGGGTCTTCAATTTAATCTGCTGCATTTTTTTGGGGGGGGGAAGTTGATCTATTCTGGTTATTCAAGTTGCCGGAATTTTTTCCGCTGATTCCACCCGATGCTGAATTTACACTTTTTGGAGACCTTATCAGAACTGTTCCATCAGTGGCTGCCATCGGAGAAGGTGCCAGCTTCTTCTAGTTGCCCAGAGAGACAGGATGTGTCTCTCCCCTTCTCCCAGTTCTAGGGTGCTGGGGGACCCCGGGGCAGAGGAATGGCAGCAGCTGCACAGGAACGTGTGCAGCAGGATCAGGCTTTGTTCTGCTCACTGGGGTGACCAGGGGGCAAGAGAACAGCAGCGGCCAGATCAGCCCTAGTTCAGCCCCTCTCGAGTGCCCAGTGGACAGTGGAACAGCAGCAGCCAGATCAGTCCTCGTTCAGCCCTGCCAGGGCTACTGGGGGGCAATGGAAGGTCAGTGGTGGCATGGAGCACTCGAGCAGCTGAATGAGTCCTACTTCAGCCCTGCCTGGGTGACCAAGTGTAAGGGAATGGTAGCCACTGGATCAGTCATCCTTTGGCCCTGCCAGAGAAACCAGGGGGCAAGAGAATGGTAGCAGTCAGATCAGTTCTTGTTTGACCCTGCCAGGCAACCGGGGGGGGGCAGGGCAATGGCAGCCACGGTGCTGGGAACACTCACTGGGGGATCAGTTCTTGTGTGGGGAATGTACACAGCCAGATCAGTTCTAGTTTGGCCCCACCAGGGTGACTGGGGGCAGGGGAATGGCAGCAGCCAGATTAGTCCTAGTTCAGCCCCACAGGGGCAACTGGGGGACAGGGGATCAGCAGTGGTGGCATGGGGCTTGCATGTTGCCAGACCAGTTTCAGTTTGGTCCGCTGGGGCAACCTTGGGGCAGGGAAATGGCAGTGGCTGTGTGGAGAAAGTGCACAGCTGGATCAGTCCTGGTTCAGCCCTGCCTGGGTGACTGTGGGGCAGGGAAATGACAGCGGCCAGATCAGTCCTGGTTCAGCCTGCTGGGGTGACTGAGGGGCAGCGGAATGGCAGAGGTGGCACCAGGAATGTGGCTGTACCAGTGCTAGTTTGGCCCTGCTAGGGTGACCCTAGGGCAGGGGAAAGGCAGTGGACACATAGGGAATGTGTGGCTGCAAGGCCTGGAGAGTTTGCTTGGGCCTCCTCTCACTGTCTCTGCAGGTAAAGGGGGAAGGGTGGACTGGAGATTCAAAATGGCAGTGGAAACTTTAGTTCAATTTTTCTGCCTGGCAAGAGAGTGTTCGGAGTCTCAGCAGGGTCCCTATAGGGGAGTAGACCCCAATGCCTCTAGCTCTCACCCATGGGATGAGATAATAGGTCCTCAGTTCATCTCTCAGCTGTAGGAAGCTTACAGGAGCAGATGAAGATAAAACAAAGAGAAAAACACAGCTCTCTTGGGATAAGGGATGGACACTTTTCCTTAGAGATGTTCCATACACCTGTAAGTTGCACTCCAGGAGTCATAGCTTGCCTCAGCAAAGGTTTCCTGAAGGTAGGACTCTTCTCTCTTGGCTGGGCTCCTAGTCTTCAACTTTGTTGGGTGTTTTCTGGACTTTATCCTTCCTTCTAAATTGTAGCTTCTGTCAGGGGCTGGTACCTGTTGGCCATCTTGCCCCTCCTCCTTGTATCAGATTCTTATGGTCCATCATCACCATGATTATCAGACAAAGCATCCGCTCAAGCAGCATCTTGAGCCAGGGGTCTGCAAAGGAACATGCAAGGGGTGATGAGTGAGGGTTAGGGAGAAGCCAAGAGCTTCATTCATTTCCAGAACATCCACCCTGTTCTCTCCCCCATGGAACATTTCTTAAGCTGATTTAAGCCATCTACAATAAAGACACAGATAATATCATACAGAATAGAGTAAAAATGAAGGTTTTTCACTTAGAACTGGAAGTCGACAAAGATATCCATTATTGTCACTGTTATTCAATATTGTGTTAGAAGTTATAGCCAAAGCAATTAGGCAAGAGAATAATTTAAAGGGCATTCAAATGGGGTCAGAGAAGATTAAACTCTCCCTCTTTGCTGATATGATCTTATACTTAGAAAATCCAGGAGACTCAACAAAAAAACTCCTGGAAGTGACCAGGAAATACAGGAACATCTCAGGGTAGAAAATCAATGCCCACACCAATAACAGCCAAATTGAGAAACAAATGCAGGACACAATTCCCTTCACAGTAGTTTCAGAGAAAATGAAACTAGGTATATACTCAACAAAAGTGATGAAGGATCTTTACAAAGAGAATATAAAACCCTAAGAAATGGAATAGTAGAAGATATAATCAAATGTAAGAACGTACTATGCTCTATCATATTTTGAAGTACTGGAAAAAATACTTCTTCATTTTGTATGGAACTCTGTATAGCTAAGGCTATTCTTAGTAATTAAAAAAAAGCTAGAGGCATAACACTACCAGACTTCAGGGGGATATACTACAAGTACACAGTAATCAAACAGCATGGTATTGGCACAAAAATAGAGACATAGACATATGGAACAGAACAAATCACTGAAATGTAACAAATCTCTGCTTGCCATCCAATCCTTGATAAACCAAATAAAAGCATACAGTGGGGAAAAGAATCCCTGTTCAATAAATGATGCTAGGAGAACTGGATAACCACATGTAAAAGACTAAATCTGAACCCACACTTTTCACCATTACAAAAATTTCCACCATTTATTCAAGATGGATAAAATAGTTCAATCTAAGACATGAAACCACATAAATCCCAGAAGAAAGTGCATGCAAATATCTTTGTTAGAAAAAATATTTTATGACAAAGACTTCAGTGGTAATTGCAATAATGAATAATAATAAATAATCATTAACAAATGACAATTAAGCTGAAAAGCTTCTGCAAAGCTAAGGACACAACAAGTAAAGCAAAAAGACAACCTTCAGAATGGGAAGATATTTGTAGAGTATCCATCTGACAAAGGGTTGATAACTAGAATCTACAGAAAACTCAAATTAACAAAAAATGAGCAAAACAATCTCACCTACCACTGGGCAAGAGATATGAACACGACATTCTTCAATGAAAACAGATGAATGGCTAACAAACATTTGATGAAATGCTCATTGTCCCTGATTGTCAGAGAAATGCAAATGAAATCCACTGTAAGATATCAAATATACCCAGTGAGAAAAGTCCACATCACAAAATCTCAAAGCTGCAGATGCTGGCTTGGATTTGGAGAGTAGGGAACCCTTTTACATTGCTTGGGGAACTGAAAATTAATACAACCTTTTTGAAAGGAAGTATGGAGGGTCCTCAAAGAAAATTAGACCTTCCATTTGATCCTATTATCCCATTTCTATGCATGTACCCAGAAAAAATATATATCATTTTATCACAAGGACATTCATAATAGTCTGTTTATCACAGGTCAATTGTGCCAAAATGTGTAAATAACCTAAATGTCCACCATCCTAGGAGTAGGTTAACAAGCTGTGGTATATGTATACCATGGAATACTATTCAGCCATTTAAAAAAATGAAGATTTTTTTTTATCTCTTGTATTAACCTGGATAGCGCTGGAGCACGTTCTTCTTAGTAAAGTGTCACAAGAACGGAGAAGCAAGAATCTACAGTACTCAATTCTAATATGAAGCCAGTGGACTATATAATACATACCCACATAAGAGAAACTCAAATCAATTCAAGTTAGGACTGAAGTAATAAAGAAGTAGGGATAAGGGAGGAGGTATGTGATGTGGGGTAATGGTATATAGCACACCACTGGGGGTGATAAGCAGTTATAAAGGGAACTTTACTGCACAAACGCAAACAGCGTAATCTCATTCTTTGTGCCCACAATTAACCTGAAACAATAAATCAAGGAAAAAATAGAAAAAATAAAAGTTGTGTGGGAGAATCTTTATGATACATGGGAAATTTTCATGTGTGATATTCTCTAATATGGCTTCCATTCCTCTCCATTCTTCCTCTCCTTCAGGGATCCCTATAATTTGTATGTTTGAATGCTTTTTGAAGTCCCATAATTCTCTGAGTGAATATTCTACTTTATCTTTCTTCTTTTTTTTGCCTCTTTAACAGCCTGGGTTAGTTCAAGAGCTTTATTCATTTGTTTTGAGGTTCTTTCTTGTCCATGGTCTAATCTGCTATTGATACTTTCTTCTGCATCTTTAAGTTCCTTGATTTACTCCTTCAGTACCTTAAGCTGCAACATATCCTTTCTATTTTATTCATGCCATTCATCCATTTTTTGTTCTGTTTTTGGATTTTCTTTTAAGTATTTTTCATGTTCTCATTAGTTCTTGGAATTGCCTTTGCCAGTCATATTTCAAATTTTCCTTCTGTCATTTCATTAATTCTTTATTGGCGGAATCTTCATGAGATAGGTGGTAGCTATCTCATGATCCTTTGGAGGTGGTGTGATGCTCTGTTCTTGTTTTTCATGTTGCCAGAATTTTTCTATTGGCTTTTCAGCATGTGTGATTTCTTTTTTTTTCCCCTTATTTTCCCTACTTTTTCATCTCACTGTGTTCTTTGCTTTAAATTACCTTGTCTCAGAGCTTAGCTGTTAAAGTGGCCTTTTTATATAAGGCCAAAAGGAAGAGAAGTTTAAAGACTAAGACATGAGAAAAGAATGAAAAAGATATAGGGAAAAAAGAATGAATAAGAAGTAAAGGAAAGAAATGAAGAAAAGTGAAGAACAAAGACAGAAAGAAAATGACAGGAAAAATGGTGCCGTTCAATAGGGTGCTTTGAGCCACCTATGCAACTCTAGGCCTTTGAGTGTCAGACTTGTTGAGTCCATCAAGGTCAAGAGCTCCTTACAACCTTGAGCAAAAACAAGACCCCGTCTCCAGGGTGGTGCCTGTGGCTCAGGGGAATGTGGCACCAGTCCCATATGCCAGAGGTGGTGAGTTCAAACCTGGGCCCAGCCAAAAACTGCAAACAAACAAACAAACAAACAAACAAAAAACCCTCCTCCAGCAAATATAGAAAATAACTATAACTATTATGTCACTATGACATAATACTGCCCATTCCAAAGGGCAATGCTAGAAAGATACCCTACACCATGAACCAAAGCCTCCTTGAGACAGACCAATGCTATCACCCCCCATAGACCTCTGAGAAAATAAAAAAAAGAATAATAAAATTATATGAAGAAAATTAAAAATACAATAATATAAAGACAATAAAAAGTATATCTTAGTTATTGTATGAGAAATTTATATGGGTAAGATGAGAAAGTATAAAAGTCTCTACTAAAAGAGAGAAGTAAGAATAAAAATAAGAAAAAAAAGAATGAAAGGGGACTGAAAAAAATTACAAAAATGTAGGTGGTCTTGGTATTGAAGAAAATAATAAATGAAAAAATAATAATACAACAAAACAAAAACACCAACAAAGAAAATAAAACTAAGGAAAAAAATTGAGAACATGAGCCAAAAATGAATACAGATATGTGTAAGTGTGTATGCATGTTTGTGTGTGTGTGTGTGTGTGTGTGTTTTGCAATATATTTCTGGGACACCAGGTAGTGCTATGGTGTTAGGATATGGAGAACACATACGCTGGCTACACTGTATAAGATGGGAGCTAGAAGCCAATCTCCAGTTCTAGAGGAGACCCAGTTCTGTGTTTACAACTTTTTTGCCCTCAGTCAGAGCTTGGTTACTTCATCAGCATTCATTCCCCTTGGGATTGAAGTCCTGAAGCTATTGCAAGATTTCTTAGGAAGGTACATCAATCAGTGCCCCCTGACAACAAAGTGGTCTTACTCTGAATGCAGACCCATTTACCTCACACCAAAGATGGTTTCTTGAGCTCAGCTGGCTCACCAAAGCTGGCTGTGCACTAGGCCTTGCCACAATGGTGGTGCCATGCCAGTAGCCAAGATCATGAAAGATCCACCCCACCTAGTTTTATTTATTTTTTAATTGAATGGTAACTATGTACATTAATGCACTTCTGGGGTACAGTGTGGTTCTTTCACATACAATGTGAAACATTTCCATCAAACTGGTTATCATAGCCTTCATGTCATTTTCTTAGTTATTGAGTTAAAACGTTCATATTCTACTCTTAGAGAAATTCACATGTGCCCTTGTAAGATAAACCATAGAAGTGATCCCTCCAATCCACCTCCCTCCACCCATTCCCCCCTCCTTTGTCCCTTCCTCCTCCACATATTCTTAGGCTATTTGGTTATAGCTTTCATATAAAAGGTATGAATTAATTTCATAATGGGGCATGCACATTGGATACTTTTTCTTCCACTCTTGTGACACTTTGCTCAGAAGAACATTCTCCAGCTCCATCCATGTGAACATGAAGGACGTAAAGTCTCCATCTTTCTTTATGGCTGCATAGTATTCGATGGT
>NW_003852679.1:146806-166368 GCF_000181295.1 Otolemur garnettii
TAATTTCTCCATCATAGATGAAACTCAGTTTAGCTGGATACAGGATCCTTGGTTGAAAGTTATTTTGTTTTAGGAGATTAAAAGTTGATGACCATCCTCTTCTAGCCTGCAAGGTTTCAGCCGAGAGATCTGTAGTCATCCTAATACTCTTCCCCTTGTAGGTCATGGTTTTCTTACATCTGACTGCTTTCAGAATTTTCTCTTTCATGTTAACTTTAGTGAAGTTAGTTATGATGTGCCTGGGGGATAACTTGTTTGAGTTGAGCTGTGCTGGGGTTCTGAAACTGCTATCTGAATTTCAGAATCTCTTGGCATGTCTGGAAAGTTCTCTTTCATAATTTCATGAAGAAGAGCCTCTTTATTTTGTGAAGCAACTTCATCGCCTTCAGGGATTCCTATAAGGTGAATATTAGTTTTCTTCAAATTATCTGAGAGCTCTCTGATAGTAAGATTCGTTTTTAATCGCCATTTCTTTTGATCTTTGCACTCCTGGGCTTCTTCAAAAGCTTTGTCTTCAAAGTCAGAGATCCTTTCTTCTGCCTGTTGCACTTTGTTACTGATGGGTTCCATGGTATCTTTCATATCCTTCAGGGCTGCAACCTCTTGCCTCAGTGTTTCAAACTCTTTGGTCATTTTATCTTTGAAATCATTGAATTCTTGAGACATCTTTTGGATGATGTCTTGAGATATCTTTTGAATAATTTCTTGAAATTCTAATTGCCTCTTTTCTTTCATTCTGTTAATCTCATTTACTATCCAAATTCTGAACTCAATTTCTGACATCTTAGCCATTTGTTTCTGAATGGGATCTTCAATTTCTTCTACTCCATCCTTCTTTGGGGGACTTGATCTACTGTGGTTATTCTGGTTACCAGAGTTGTTCCGCTGATTCCGCACCATGGTGAGTTTGCACTGTTTGGATACTGTCCCCAAACCCCTTCAGCCTGTGGCTGCCACTGACGAAGACCCAAGTGGCAGGCGCTGGAGGGGGATGTGATTGTCAAACTGTCTTCAGTCTTCAGGGAGCCTCGCTCGGGTGCCCAGGGATTTGCAGCCAAGTGGCAGCCGATGCAGGGTGATGCACAGGTCAAACAGTCTTCAGGGGGCAGGCTTAGGTGCTCAGGGTCTGTGGCCAAGTGGCGGCAGCCTAAGGATATGCACTTGTCAAATAGTCCTCGGTGCTTCTGGCTTGGGTGACTGGGAATGGCAGCTAAGCATAGGCGTCTATGCAGGAGGCGTGCAGGTCAAACAGTCCTTGGGCAGCCTGTTCAGGTGCCACAGGGGTGATGGCCAAGCAGCAGCAGCCACGGGGGACGTGCGGGTCAAACAGTGCTGGGAGTGCCCCTCTCAGGTTCCCTGGGCAGCTGCCAATCAGTGGCAGCTGCGCAGGTCAAGCAGTCCTGGGTGCACCCTGCTCAGGTGCTCAGGGGTATTGATCAAGTGGGTCAAACAGTCTTAGGGGTGCCCCATTTGGGAGTCTGCGGGATGTGGCCAAGCAGCGGCAGTCATGTAGGTCGAGTAGTCCTCCGCCACTCGGGTGACTGAGGGTAGCCATGAGGTGGCAGGTGCGCAAGAGAGTCCTGTGGTGCCCTACTCGGGTGTCCGGAGGGCAGTAGGCAAGCAGCGGTAGCTGTGGGGGACACGCAGGTTGATAGTCCTTGGCGTGTCCAGCTCAGGTGCCCAGGGGGCGGCTGCTGAGAGGTGGCAGCCTAACGGGATGCTTGTGTCTGGCTCAGGTGACTGGATGTGGCAGCTGAGCTGCAGCAGTTATGCAGGCGACATGCAGGTCAGACCGCCTTTGGGGGCCGTTCAGGTGCCCAGGAGGCAGTGGCCGAACAGCAACTGCTGCAGGGGGATACGCTGGTCAAACCGTCCTCAGGGCGTCCCACTCGGGTGCCTGTGGGGTGGCAGCCACGGGCAATGCACGGTGAAACCATGCTAGGAGCATCCCTCTCAGGTTCCCTGGGGTGACTGCCAATCAGCAGCTGCCTCACAGGTCAAACAGTCCTGGGCGCTCCCTGCTTAGGTGCCGGGTGGTGACCGAGCAGGTCAAACAGACTTAGTGGTTCCCCACTGGGGTTTCTTGGGGCAGTGGCCAAGCAGCGACAGCCACTGGGTCAAACAGTCCTCTGCCACTTGGGTGCCTGGGGGCAGTCGCACAGCGGTAGCTGTGTTGGGGTTGGGTGTGTCAAACAGTCCTAGGGTGCCCAGCTCATGTACTCAGGGGGCTGTGGCCAAGTGGCGGCAGCCTAGGGGGACATGCAGTTTGAACAGTCCTCTGGGTGCCTGACTCAGGTGACTGGGGTTGGCAGCTGAGCAATAATGGCTAAGCAGGGGACTGGTGGGTCAAACAGTCCTGTGTGCATCTCCTTTGGGTGCTGGAAGTGGCGGCTAAGCAGTGGGTGTCCAGCGGATGGGACAGTCCTCTGCCACATGGGTGCCCAGGGCAGCCGTAAAGCGGCAGCTGCATGGGTCAAACAGTCCTGGGGTGTTCTACTCCGGTGCCCAGAGGGCTGCGGCCAAGTGGTGGCAGCTTAGGGGAACACGTGGTTGGAGCAGTCCTCCGCATGCCTGCTCAAGTGACTGGAGTTGGTGGCTGAGCAGTTGCAGTTATGCAGGGCACACACGGGCCAACCGTCCTGGGTGCTCCTCACTACGGTGCCCTGGAGCGGGGCCAAGTGGCGGCAGGTATGGCTCAAACAGTCCTCAGTGTGGCTCGCTTGGGTGCCCCGGGAGCCAAGTAGCAGCAGCTGTGCCGCCACTCAGGTGCGGATGGGCAGCCGGGAAATGGCAGCTGCGGGAGTGGGGTGGGTGGGTCAAATAGTCCTGGGGCACCCCGCTAGGGTGCTTAGGGGGCTGTGGCCAAATGGTGGCATCCTAGGGTGACATGCAGGTTGAACATTCCTCAGCGCTCCCTGCTGGGATGCCCAGGGCGGTGGCTGAGTGGCAGCCAGGGGGAACACGCAGTTCCAGCAGTTCTCTGGCTGCAGGGCTGGGACAGGGTGCTTGGTCCTGTGGGTGAGGGGATGCTACTCTTGGGCCTCCTCTCACTGTCTCTGCAGGCAAAGGGGGAAAGGTAGACTGGGAATTCAAAATGGTTGAGCATTAGTTTGATTTTTCTGCGTAGCTAGAGGGTGTTTGGAGTCCCAACAGGGTCCCTCTAGAGGAGTAGACCCCTCTTTCTGTAGCTCTCACACTTGGGTGAGACAATAAGTCCTCACTTCACTGCTGGACTGTAGGAAACTCACAGGAGCAGATAAAGAGAAAAAACACACCTTTCTTGGGGGCAAGGTCAGATAGCCTTCCTTCGGGATGTATTATGTACCTGTAGCTTGCTTTCTAGGATATGCAGCTTGCCTCAGCAGAGATGTCCTGCAGGTGTCATTCTTCTCTCTCAGCTGCGCTCCTAGTCTTCAACTTTGTTGGGTATTTTCCGGACTTTATCTTTCCCTCTGGATGGGAGCTTCTGTTGGAAGCTGGTACCTTTCCACCATCTTGCTTCTGTCCACACCACCTAGTTTTAATCTTGGCTTCTTGGCATTGCTCACACTTACTCACTCTTCCAAGGAAACTCCAAATAGCAGCTCAGTCCAAAATCAAAAAACTGCAGGACAGCAATTTTCTGTCCTAGTCCTCCAGGCCCAGGAACTTGCCTTTTGTGCAGATCTTGCTCAGCTCCAGGCCTCTTTATTAGATACTGGCATCTCCTACTGCTTCCCTGTAACCCCAAAATGAAGTTTCTTGGTAGGTCTCCCCATCCAAAGCTGGTGGAGTACTCTGCCTGTCTAACCATGAGTGGCTAGTAGATAGATGTCTCTAGTGTAACATCTTGCTCCTCCTGCTCTTCTTTCTTTCTTAACTGGCCACACCTTTACCTGGGTTTCCTTAGTTCCTGTCATAAGTTGCAAAATACTTTGGGTCAGATCAACAAAATCTGTGGACAGAAATAAGATGCACCTGTGGTCACAGTTGTCTCGACTTACAAATTTGAAGAGCTAATTCTCTCTGGAGAGGGGAAGACATGTTAAGGGAAGAGGGGTTAGGGAGGGGAAGAAGGAGAAGGAAGAGAAAGAAATGGAAAGGAGAAAGAGAGGATGCTACTGCTGCACTACCCACAGCCTGGGAAGCCCGAGCATCCATCCCTTGACCTTTTAATCTTAGTAAAGTATCTTAAGAATAGAAAAAAAAAATAAAAGTACCCAATGTACTCAATACTAATATGAAATCAATATATAAGCACCTACACATTCATATGAATGATAAAACATAACTATAGTCCAGACAGTAGAAGGGAAGAGGGGAGGGGGGACAGGAGGATGGAGAGTATTTGGGGGATTTCACCTAATGTGCATGATGCAATGGTACATTTCAAAACCATTAAGAAAAGAACATAATTGTGATGATGTGTTAATCAGTTTAATGTTAGGATTTCACACTGTATATTAAATCAGTACACTGGATTCCATAAATGTACCAATGTACACAGTTATGATTTAATAAAAAATAAATAAATAAAAATACAATAGGTAAGGGACTATATAAAAAAGTATTTTCTCTGTTTTTATCATATTATGAACTGTATATCAAAACATATAAGAGACCCTGGTAGGTAAATAAACCCAGGTGAAATTTTTCATAATTACAATACCTAAAGAAAGTCTCCATTAATAATTTATATATACATCTTCTCAAATTTTTTTCTAAGAAAAACATTAAAATACTTAAATTTTAAAAATATACTTTGAATACATCATGGAAAACTTTTTATTTTTTCAAATTTATAGTCATAACATTTTGTGAGATAAAATATTTAACTTAAAAATAAAAAATAACATTTTAAAAGTTCATTATTAAGAACATTTACACTACATTGAGTTTTTAGTTATTACAAATACCTTGTAATAAACACCTTATATAGATATACATATGCGAGTGACTGGTCGAAGTATAAGTATAGTATAATCTGTGGACTTTAGTTATTTTTGATATCTATTGCCAAATTATTAGTAATTACCAAATTACTACTACTGTTATAAAACAATGTATTTGCAGTTGAGGTACCAAGTATCATTTTTTTCTGAAATTAATTTTTATTTTCTTAATCTTTACATTTTAATTGCCCATACTTTTTAGATTTACTTGAGTTATAAATATGTCAGTTACAAATAAGAAAATGAGCAGCACTGGCTTTGTGTTTTGTTTTCTCCTACAGCAATACTCTCTAACAATATTAAACACTAACATCTGGAGAGAGGATAGTACCAAATACATCATCAGAACCCAGCTGAATCAAGAAGGAAAAAACAGTTGTCTACCTTATAGCTATTGTCACTGATGAGGGTTTTAAACTATGAAAAAAATAAACACCTGTGCCTGAATTACTCAACTTATGTCCTGTGTCTTCTCTGAATTTCCAGGCCCAACTTCTACCCTTGATAGCAGCCACTATTATCCTAAATAAACATTACATATAGGGCACTTCTGGTGGCTGGATCAGCTTGAGTGTCACCATGTGGATTTGTTTATTCATGTACAAAGCCTTCTTTTATAGATAAAGTTAAGAAACAAGATACTACAAGGACCATGGTGCCAGTCAAGGACCCAGTGTACAAAGTGCACTTAGTAATGTAGTAATGCACTTAATAAAATAGTGGCTGTGAATTTTATCTATAGTAAAAAATTCTTTAAAAATATAATCAGTTTAAAATAGGGAGATATTTTGTAACTTATGAGGAAAAGCTGTTTAATATGTACTCTAATGACTAATTACTAATGCCTACTTTTAGTGTGAAGAGTATAAAAGTAACAAAGGGAAACAAGGGAGCAGAACAGCTCTTTGAGGAAATATTCTCACTATTCTTTGGAATTTCTGGTGTTTCTGTAAATATAAATAAAACTTTTAATCTCTCATCCATTGACAGATCAATGGATCTCTTCTCCGTTGATTGACTTGTATGACGGGTGGATAGAATCCTTGGTTCCGCAACATATTTTAGCAACAATGAAGGGATCATCAGCTGGGTGGCTTCATGAATACAGACTTGCCAAGGGCCCTGCAAATATGCTAGGACAGTTGATCCCAGGACGCACCTCCCTGCCATTTCTTGCAGTGCTACTAGAATCCTTTTTTTATTGGGAATGGATGGTGTGGTGTCATCCTGCTCTCACCATTGCCTCGCATTTATAAAGAGAACTTTTTCACATTTATTCAGGTGTGTTCATGGTTTAGAGTTCCCATATAGTTGTTCGTGGGGGTAGAGTCCCTGTCTGGATGCCTAGGCATCTGCATTTTCTGTGGAGCCCAACAATGGGACTCAGTTATTAGCTCTGGAAGGATACCTTTTTAGGTTGTGTCCTAGCCAATTGGCCATCTTATGGGTACCACCTATAACCAAGAAACAGATGAAGTTTTACTTTAATATGGTAAGACCTACAAATAATCTTAAAAGTAAAGAGCAATGACTATTAAATAGATCCTTGAATTAACATACTATTTAACAACTAGATCTCCTTTGTCAAAGATAAAGAAACAAGATCCCCTGTATTCAAGCTTTTTTTCCTGTTTGTATTTTTCCTGTAACATTTGTCTCTATTTGTGTAGTATATACCCAAACAAAAGCCCATGGGGTGAATTCTGTCTAACTGGGTCACTTAATGGGTACTACTCTCTGACTAAAAGAAAATTAACATTCTATTTTAACACTATATGGCCTACATATGGTTTGGGATCTGAGGAAAAATAGCCCTTGAATGGTTCCTTGAATTATTTTGTCAACAATCAACAAAATGAAATGAAATTCCACATGTATAGCTTTTAATGTCTTTACATGACACAGACACAAAAAAAGGAAATCTGATGTTTCAGAGAACAGAGGGAGAAAAGTCAGCCACTTGGGAGAAAAAGATTATAGTTCAGGGTGAGATGATCACTGTAAGGTGGTAATCCAGTTAGGTGAGTCTTATGTGACCAATACCCCATGCTCTTATCAGCTCCAGAAGGAGAGTTGAGAGAATTAACCACTCCTTACTTGAGCAAGGTGGGGAAGTGGTATCCTCATCTAAAATCCACCAGGGAAATCATTTCAGCCAGGGAGTCAACCAGGAGGAGGTATTTTTCACTGATTTACTTTTATTTCCAATTATTTCTTTTCACTTTATGCCCTGCTGAGGTTTTATGCTTGTTGGACTTTCTGATCTACACTCTGCCTGATCTCACTCTCTTTAGTTTCCAGATAAGTTGTGTCTTTAGACTCTCTCCTTCCCAATTTAGGTCCTGACACTAGAGATGGACAATATATCTTGGCAGAGCACTTTATTTCCCACTTGACCCCTGATAATTCACATAAAGTACAAAAGCTTGTCATGGAGCCTCAGACTCCACAAACAGAGTTTCAAATTTGGCCTTCAATGGTCTTTGATAACCAGATGGAAACAGAACAAAGGAAGAGGTGGGTCTGGTAAGTGGCCCAAGGAGCAGAAAGAAGAATCTCAAATAGTGGCTAACATTGTTGTAGGAACTTTTCACAGAGGTACACTGGAAGCTCCAGCAAGAAGATATCAAGAATGCACCTGCTCTGGGGGCTGCACGCTGCTTCCTCTGCAGCTATTTGGGCCTCTGGAGAGAAATACACCAGAAAGCACAACTCACACCTGGAAGAACTGACAGAGCCTCCTGATCCATCATCCTACACACCCATGCATCCTCTAGAACTATGTCAGTCTGATGGACAGACCTCAGCCTTAGAACAAGCTCAACTTCATCACATTGGATGGCTGAGCCTCAGTTAACTCTCACACATCACAGGTAAGCTAACTGATTTTTTTATTAATTAGTTTTTTTTTTTCATTAAACAGGCCATTGAAATACAAGGTCACAAAAATAAGTGATAAGATTATTGTAAAATGAAATGGACAGAATATATATTCAATTTAATTTTCCATCTATGAGAATTTCACAAAAAAATCATAGTTTACTTTGTATTATAGACATTCTTGTTGGACTTATTTATCATCACATAAGACAACTAACAAATTCTTGAAATTACTAATAGTTATTTGGGTGATCTTTTAATGTTTGTAGGTATTTTCAGATTTTTGCCTAACAAATACAACATAAAGGTGAAAGAATCCAGAAACTATTTTTAAAGTAGTTAAATAATAGAAAACAAACATTAGACAATGTGATGCTGTAAACTTCAGTTTCATACAACAGAAGTTCAAATTGCAGGCCTTTTCTTGGAAAGTTAGCAGAAAACACTCCACAAATTTAAGATGTGAGCATCTTTCCCCCTCCCAGGGGAGAGCGTGAACGCAATCCTCCATCACCACAAATTATACAGTCGAGTTTCCCACATTTGGGGAAATTGCAGGGGTTAGCACATCCGGAGTGCAATGGATAAGCCTTGCCCTGGGAAAACCCCTTTCGTAATCATGATATCTCCTCTGCCAGGTAGGCATAAGATGTGAGCATTTTACTTTGAAAAATTCTGTGGTAGTGTTATTTCTGCCCATGACAGTCAAGATTGGGAATTAGAACAATATATTTCAGCATGATGCACTGTTTGTTTTTAT
The DNA here is from genome assembly GCF_000181295.1 of Otolemur garnettii. Classification (NCBI taxonomy): domain Eukaryota; kingdom Metazoa; phylum Chordata; class Mammalia; order Primates; family Galagidae; genus Otolemur; species Otolemur garnettii. Next base: position 155,378 of record NW_003852679.1, read on the forward strand.
GTATATGTCAATAAATGAAGTTTTGAAAATACATATAACAATTTTTACCCCCATTTTCAAGTACATACATTTCAAGGCTACTATGGGCTTTAATAATCTGTTCACTTAATAAAGTGAATTATCACTTGGCACCATTTTAAATGTAAGTGACTGCCATTAGCTTACATAGTAAAGAGTGTTTTAAACCCTAGCAGTTGCAAGCTCTGAGAAATACTTACTGAATGATAGTTATTATTGGTTTGAGCAGTGACTTCTTGTTCTATGACTTTGGATTGAAATTTCCTTTGGTATATTATATGTATGTTGCCATCCAACATATCTTACATCAAATCTTGTGTTCCCAATTAAACTTCAAAATAGCCCTGTATTGACATTGTCCTCCATGAGCTTAAGCTTTGGATCTATAAGTACCCAACTCTTAAAACTGGCTTTTAGTATTGCCGCTTCCTGTAGATTCAAATACTGTTAACTTTAGAGGGCTAATAAAAACTACTATTCCAGTGCACAGTGCACCATCCATCCATCCTACTTGAATCTAACACAGCCATGTTTGCTCATGGAAATGAGGCTTGGCAGCATCTTAACAGGATGAAACAGTTTCAGCTTGGATTTTAAGGGAGTAAGGTTTTAATCCTCTTAAAGTATGACTAATATAATTAGGAGTTGTGTTGATATTCTTCAGTAGTATTCAAAGCCAGATTCAGAGAGTCAGCATTCCTTAGTCACATCTGATTTCAAAGAGAATTAACTTAAATCTTAAATTCAACTTTAAGTAAGGTAGAAATAAAAGAGTATTCCAAATAAAGTATTCTGTGAAAATTTTTGTCAGTTGACGCTGATTATAATTAAGTTGAATAGAAATAGAATGCCACATTTTTGCATTTAATTCATGTAATCTTGGCCAATAGTTTCCATAAGGTCGTACTCTTCAAACTCTAGATTTTTTGATTTATTTATTTCTTATTAAGTCATATACAGATGACAGATCATGAATACATTTATGCATATGTGGGGTACAATGGGTTGATTTTTTAATACAATCTGACATGTTTATTTTTATTAAATTATAACTGTATATATTTATGGGGTATAGTGTGATGATTTGACATACAATGTGGAATGATTAAATCAAACTGATTAAAATAATCATCACCTCACTCACTTATTTTTGTGGTTTATTTTGAAATGTACCTTTGAATTGTGCACATTAGACAAAATCCCAACAAATGCCCTTTCTCCTCCCACAAATTGCCTTCACCCTCCCTTCCTTTTTCCCTCCTCTTCCCTCTTTTCTGTTAGATTATATTTGGCTTCTATCATTCATATGAGTATGTAAGTGTTTATATATTGGTTTGATAATAGTATTGAGTACATTTTCCATTCTTGAGATACTTTACTAAGAATATGTTCTAGCTCCAACCAGGTAAACATTAAAGATGAAATCTCCATCTTTTTGAGGCTACATAGTATTCCATGGTATAAATGTACTATAATTCGTTAATCTATTCATGGGTTGATGGGCATCTGGGCTGCTTTCATGACTTGGCAGTTATGAATTAGGCCGCAATAAATATTCTGGTGCAAATGTCTTTGTGGTACATGATGTTTGTTCCTCTGGGAAAATACCTAGCAAAGGAATTGTGGGATCAAACAAAAGGTCAACTTTTAGTTTCTTGAGAATTCTCCACACATCTTTCCATAAAAGTTGTATTAATCTGCAATCCCACCAGCAGTATAGAAGTGTTTCCTCCTCCACATGCATTCCAGCGTCTGCAGTTTTGTGACTTTGTGATGTGGGTTACTCTTATTGGAGGTAGGTGATATCTCAAAGTGGTTTTGATTTGGATTTCTCTGATGATTAAAGCCAATGAGCATGTTTTAATGTGCTAGTTGGCCACTCAATTATCATCTTCAGAGAAGCTTGTGTTCAAGTCTCTTGCCCACAAAGAAATGGGGTTGTTTGTTCTTCTTATTGATTAATTCGAGTCCTCTGTAGATTCTGATCATCATACCTCTGTCAGAATTGCAACATGCAAAAATATTCTCCCATTCTAAAGGCTGTTTACTTTGGTTGTAGTGCTTCTAGCTGTACAGAAGCTTTTTAGCTTGATCAGATCCCAGTAATTAATTTTGGGGGTTGATTCAATTGACAGGTGGGTTTTCCTCATAAAATATTTATCCAGTTCAATGTCTTCAAGTGTTTTGCCTGCATCTGTTCTAGTATTTTATAGTTTCATGTCTTAAATTTAAATCTTTTATCCAGTGAGAATATATTTTTGTTAATGGTAAAAGGTGAGAGTCCAGTTTCAGTCTTCTACAGGTCGCCAGCCACTTCACCAAGCACTATTTGTTAAACAGGGAATCTTTCCCCCAGTGAATGTTTATATATATATATACCTCTCTATTTTTGTGCCAGTATCATGCTGTTTTGATCATTATAGATTTGTAGTATACTGGAAATTTGGTAATGTAGTGCCTCCAGATTTGGTTTTATTTTTAAGTATTATATTGGATATTTAGGTTTTTATCTAACTCCATGTAAAACAAAGTATTGATTTTTTAAGTTTCTTAAAGAATGACAGTAGTGTTTTGATGAGGATTACATTAAATCTGTAGATTGCTTTGGATCGTATGGACATTTCAACAATGTTGATTCTTCCCAACCACAAGCATGGTATGTTTTTCCATTTGTTAACATCTGCTATTTCTTTTCTCAGGGTTTCATAGTTCACTTTCTAGAGATCTTTCACATCCTTTGTTAGATATATTCCCATGTATTTCATCTTCTTTGGCAGTACTGTAAAAGAAATTGAGTCTTTGACTTTATTTTCACTTTGACTATTGTTGGTATACATAAAAACTACTGGTTTGTAGGTATTGATTTTGTACACCTAGACACTGTTGTATTCCTTGATCACTTCTAAATCACTTCTAAAAGTTTTGTGCTTGAGTTTTGTAGTTGAAAGTTTTCCAGGTATAAGATCACATCATATGTGATGAGCAAGAGTTTAATATCCTCTGTCCCCATTTAAATACCCTTGATGTCCTCTTGCCTGATTGCAATGGCTAGGCCTATCAGTACTATGTTAAATAACAGTGGAGACAATGGGTATCCTTTTCTAGTTCCATATCTGAGCAGAAATTTTTGCAGTTTTACTCCATTCACTAGGATATTGGCTGTGGGTTTGCTGTAGATGGCCTCTATCTATTTAAGAAATGTCCCCTCTAAGCCTATTTTCTTAAGTGTTCTAATTATGGAAGGATGTTGGATATTATCAAAAAGCCCTTTCTGCATCAATGGATAGAATCATATGGTCCTTGTTTTGATTTTATTTATGTGGTGTATTATATTGATAGATTTATGTATGTTGAACCAACATTATAAAGCTGGGATAAAATCAACTTGACCATGGTGTAAAATTTTTTTGATGTGTCACTGAATTCTGTTTGCTAGGATCTTATTGAATATTTTTTCATCAATACTCATTAATTATATTGGTCTATAGTTTTATTTCTTTGTTGAGTCCTTTCTTGGTTGGGTGATCTAGGTGGTATTTGCTTCATAGAATGTTTGGGGAGGATTACATTTTTTCCCCTATGTTTTGGAAAAGTTTATGTTATACAGGTAGTATTCCCTCTTGGACAATTTGGTAGAATTCTGATGTGAAACCATCTGGTTCCAGACTTTTCTTTTTGGGGAGATTTTGTACAGTCGATGCTATTTCAGTACTTGCTAAGGGTCTATTCAAAATTTCTAATTATTTCTGGTAGAGTTTAGGAAGCTTGTGTGTATCCAGTATTGGTATATTTCCTCCATATTTTTACATTTCTGAGGATAGAGTATTTTGTAGTAATAATTGAGGATTTTTTAATTTCTGTGGTATCTATTGTTACTTTCTCTTCATCATTTCTGATTGCCATTATTAAAGATTTTATTTTTCTGCTCTGGTGAGTCTAGTTATAGATTTATAAACTTTACTAATCTTTTCTAAGAACCAACTTTTTGGTTGCTTGATCTTCCAAATTATTCTTTTGTTTTCAATTTCATTTAATTCTGTACTAATTTTGTTCTTTTCTTTTCTTATGCTGTGTCTGGAGTTTCATTGATCTTCCTTTTCCAGTTGGTTAAAATGTCCTATTAGGTTGTTTACCTTACTATCTTTCTATTTTCTTGATGAAAGCTTCTAATCCTATAAATTTTCCTCTTTGGACTGCCTTTGCCATTTCCCACAGGTTTTTATAGTTTATGTCTTCCTTTGTAATTTATTCCAAAATATGAATTTCTTCTTAATCTCTATCATTCAGCTTGTTATTTTGTTTTCATGTGTTTGTTTGAGTATGAAGATCTCTGATGCTGTTGAGTTCAATTTTTATCCTGTAATGGTATGAGAAGATATAAGGAATATTTTATATTCTTTTAAATTTGTTGAAGTTAGACTTGTGTCCTAAAATATGATCAATTTTGGAAGATGATCCGAGGGCTTATGAGAAGGATGTGTATTCAGTTTTTTAGGATGAAATGTTCTATAGATGTCTGTTAAGTCCATTTGTTCTAGGATCAGGTTTAAGTTCATTATTTCTTTGTTTAGTATCTTGAAGGATCTATCCATAACAGACAAAATCTCCAACTACTATAGTGCAGAAAGATATAAAATTGTTTATATCTATTATGGTTTGTTTTATAAATTAAGGAGCATTCAGGTTGGGTGTATAAATGTTAATTATTGAAATCTCTTCATGTTGAGTGTTTCCTTTGACCATTATGTAGTGTCCATTTCCTTATTTTTGTAGGTTTAAATCCAATTGTATCTGCAAATAAGGTTGCAACACCTGATTTTTTTTTGCCTGAATTATTGTTTTCTGTCCCTTCATCTCAAGATTCTCTATTCTATTCCATGTATCTACCTCTTTATTTTTGTGCCAGTACCATGCTTTTTTGATCACTCAAGATTTATAGTATAGCCTGAAGTCTGGTAACATGATTTTTATTTCTGAGTAGTGTATTGGCTATTTAAGGTTTTTTTTCTAATTCCATATAGATCAAAGTGCTATTTTTTCAAGATCTTTAAAGTATGACAATGGTACTTTAAAATGGATGTAAAATTTTAGTTTCTTCTCATGGTGTTCTATTAGATTCCAGGTGTCTGTCTCTATTTTTGTGCCAATACCATGCTATTTTGATCACTATGTTTTTGTAGTACAACCTAAAGTCTGATAGGCTAATGGCCCCAGCCCTGTTTTTATTACTAAGAATTGCCTTCATTGCATGTTTTTTTTCCTAGTTCCATATAAAACAAAGAATTATTTTTTCCCAAATCTTGAAAGTATGATGTTGGTATTTTAATGGGGATAGCACTGAATCTGTAGATTGCTTTGGGTAGTATAGACATTTTAACAATGTTGATTCTTCCCAGGCAAAAGCATGGTATGTTCTTCTATTTGCTATTCTTTTCTTAGGGTTTTGTAATTCTTTTTGGAAAGGTCCTTCATCACTTTTGTTAAGTATTTTCCTAGGTATCTTATTTTCTTTGAAGTTATTAAGTAAGGAATTATGTCCTTGATTAGTTTCTCAACTTGGCTGTTATTGGCACATACAAAGTCCACTGATTTGTGGACATTGATGTTATACTCTGAGGCATTATTTCTTGATCACTTCCAGAATTCCTGTGGTTGAGTCTCTGGGGTTCTCTAAGGATAAGATCTTATCATTGCTGAACAGAGAGTGTTAGATCTCTTCTGTCCCCATTTGGGTGCCTTTTATATCCTTTTCTTGCCCAATTACATTGGCTAGAACTTCCAGCCATATGTTGAATGGCAGTGGCAATAGAGGATATCTTGATGTGGTTCCAGTTCTAAGTGGAAAAAATTTCAATTTTACTCCATTAAGTATGGTATTAGCTGTGGTCTTGTTATAGATGGCTTCAATGTTTTTAAATTGTACCAGTATGCTTATAGACTTAAGTGTTCTTGTTAGAACAGGAGGCTGAATTTTGTCAAATACATTTTCTGCATCTATTAAGAGGATCAGATTAGTTTTTGATTTTGCTTCTATTTATGTACAGAATTACATTTAAGGATTTGCATATGTCAAACTAGTCTTGTATCCCTGGGAGGAGGCCTACTTGATTATGTTGTACAAATTTTTTAATAAGGAACTATAAACTGCTGGCTAAGATTTTGTTGACTATTTTAACATCTATACAAATTAGTGAAATTTGTCTGTAGTTCTCTTTTTGGGGGAGGGTCTTTTCCTCATTTTGGCATCAGGGTTATGTTTGCTACATAGAATGTGTTGGGGGAGAATTCCTTCCTTCTCAATGTTTTGCAATAGTTTCTCTCTTCTTTGAAGATTTGATAGGGTTCTGGTGTGAAGCTAACTGGTTCAGGGCTTCTTTTACTGTCGTTGGAAGATATTTTGAAAATTGTTTCTTAAATATCAGTGCTTGCTATTGGTCTGTTTAAGATATGTATTTCTTTTTTATTAAGTCTAGGGAGATGGTGTGATTTCAGGTATTGGTCTATTTCCTTCACATAGTCAAATTTCTGGGCATAGAGTTTCTTGTAATGGACAGAAATAATCTCTTGTATCTCTGAGATATCTATTGTTTTTTTCTCCCTTTCTATTTCTGATTGTTGTTTTCGAGATTTTACTTTTATGTTTTTGGTTAATCTGACAGAAAGTTTATTTATTTTATTTTTTTGAAGGACCAACTTTTTATTTCATGAGTTTTCTCATGATTTTTTTTGTTTTCAATTTCATTAATTTCTGATTTAATTTTAGTTATTTCTTTTTCTTCTGCTAGGTTTGGGATTAAATTGCTCCTCCTTTTCCATTTCCTTATGATTCTTCATCAGTTTGTTGATGTTCTCTTTCTGTATTTTGGATCTAGGAATCTATTAGGCCTGCTTTTGTAGTATACAACAAGTTTTGGTAACTTGTAGCTTCATTGTCTGCCAGAAAAAACTCAGGGCAGCTGCTGAAATGGCACCAACTGTGACCTGCAGCAGCTGCAACTGCAGCACCAGGTCTATGGCTGGTGCCCTGAGAGGCAGAAACCAATCCCTCTCCCACAAAGGACTTCTGTGCCCAAATAGTGGGGAGTTTGAATGTTTCACAGAGAGTGTGGTGAGGTGTGGATTCCCAAATGGAATTTGGCAGCCAGAAAGGGGAGCCATTTGGACCCAGTTTGGGGCATCAGGGATCCAGGCAATCGGACAGAAACTTGGGTGGAACAGGCTGAAGAAAGGATTTCCAACATTGAAGACAAAGCTTTTGAACAAGCCCAAGAGTGCAAAGATGAAAAGAAATGGAAAGCAAAAATGGATCTTTCTCTTAGAGAGCTCTGGGATAATTCGAAGAAAACTAATATTTGCCTTATAGGAATCCCTAAAGCGAGGAAGCTGCCTCACAAAACACAGAGACTCTTCTTCATGAAATTTTGAAAGAGAATTTTCCAGACATGCCAAGAGATTCTGAAATTGAGATAGCAGATGGTTTCAGAACCCCAGCACAACTCAACCCGAACAAGACATCCCCCAGGCACATCATAATTAACTTCACTAAAGTTAATATGAAAGAAAAAAATCTGAAAGCAGTTAGATGCAAGAAAACCAAAGGATAGTATTAGAATGACTGCAGATCTTCCTGCTGAAATCTTTCAGGCTAGAAAAGGATGGTCAGCAACTTTTAATCTCCTAAAATAAAACAATTTCCAACCCAGGATTCCTATATCCAGCTAAAATGAGTTTCATCTATGATGGAGAAATTGAATATTTTAATGACATCCACATGTTGAAGAAATTTGCCATAACTAAACCAGCTCTGCAGGAAATTCTCAAACCTATCCTCCATAATGACCATTGCAATCCCTCACTACAAAAGTAAACTCACCCAGAAACTTTTGATCAAATTCCAACCTCCACAGTGGCAAAAGGATTAAAAATGTCTACTGGACTTTTGAGCAACTTGAGGACCAATATCTCACCAGGTCTTTCACTAATTTCAATCAATATGAATGGCCTAAACTGCCCTTTAAAGAGGCACAGATTGGGTGATTGGATACAGAAACTCAGACCAGATATGTGTTGTATCTAAGAATCACATATTACTTTAAAAGATAAATACAGACTCAGGGTGAAGGGATGGTCATCTATATTCCAAGTAAATGGAAAACAGAAAAAAGCAGGTGTTGCAATTTTATTCACAGATACGTTAGGGTTTAAACCAACAAAAATAAGCAAAGATAAGGATGACCTTTTTATATTAGTCAAGGGTAATACCAAAGATGATGAGATTTCAATTATCAATATCTATGCACCCAACCAGAATGCACCTCAATTTATAAGAGATACTCTAACAGGCATGAGCAACTTGATCTTTCGCAGCTCTATTATAGTCAGAGATTTTAACACTCTTTTGGCAGTATCAGATCAATCCTCCAATAAGAAGCTTAGTAAGGAAATTTTAGATTTAAATTTAACTATTTATATTTTGGACCCAGCTGACATCTACAGAACATTCCATCCAAACAAATCTGAATACACATTTTACTCTTCAGTCCATGGAACATACTCCAAAATAGAACACATCTTAGGCCATAAGTCTAACCTACGTAAATTTAAAAGAATAGAAATTGTTCCATGCATCTTCTCAGACCATCATCAAATAAAAGTTGAACTCAGTAACAACAGGAAGCTGCAGTCTAATACAAAAACATGGAAGCTAAATAACCTTATGCTGAATGACAGATGGGTCAGAGATGAGATCAAGAAGGAAATTATCAAATTTTTAGAACAAAATGACAAGGAAGACACGAGTTGTCAGAACCTCTGGGATACTGCAAAGGCAGTCCTAAGAGGGAAATTTGTAGCTCTGCAAGCCTTCCTTAAGAGAATGGAAAGAGAGGAACTTAAAACTTAATGGGGCATCTCAAGCAACGGAAAAAGGAAGAACATTCCAATCCCAAACCCAGCAGAAGAAAAGAAATAACCAAAATCAGAGCAGAATTAAATGAAATAGAAAACAAAAGGATTATAAAACAGATCAATAAATCAAAAAGGTGGTTTTTTGAAAAGGTTAATTAAAGAGATAAACCTTTGTCCAACCTAACCAAGAAAAAAAGGATAAAGTCTCTAATCTCATCAATCAGAAATGGTAAAGATGAAATAACAACAGACCCTTTAGAAACTCAAAAAATCCTTAATGAATATTACAAGAAACTTTACTCCCAGAAATATGAAAATCTGAAAGAAATCGACCAATACATCGATGCACTCCATCTCCCAAAGCTTAGCCAGAATGAAGTGAAGATGTTGAACAGGACTATATCAAGTGCTGAAATAGCATCAGCTATACAAAATCTCCCCAAAAAGAAAAGCCCGGGACCAGACAGCTTCACGTCAGAATTCTACCAAACCTTTAAGAGGAACTAGTACCTATATTATTCAACCTTTTCCCAAATACTGAAAAAGATGAAATACTACCCAACACAATCTATGAAGCAAACATCAGCTTGATTTCCAAACCAGGAAAAAAACCAACAAGAAAAGAAAATTATAGACCAGTATCATTAAAGAATATTGATTTGAAAATATTCAACAAGATCCTAACCAACAGAATCCAGCAACACATCAAAAAAATTATACACCACAACCAAATGAGTTTTATCCCAGGATCTCAAGGATGGTTCAACATACGTAAATATATAAATGTAATTCATCACATAAACAAATCAAAAAACAAAGATCATATGATTCTCTCAATTGATGCAGAAAAAGGCTTTTGATAATATCCAGCATCCCTTCATGATCAGAACACTTAAGAAAATTGGTATAGAAGAGACATTTCTCAAGTTGATAGAGGCCTTCTATAATAAACCCACAGCCAATATTGTAATCAACAAAGTTAAATTCAAATAATTTCCACTCAGATCAGGAACCAGGCAAGGGTGCCCATTTGTCCCCATTGCTATTTAACATTGTAATGGAAGTTCTAGCTATTGCAATTCAGGAAGAAAAGGTGATTAGGGGTATCCATATAGGAACAGAAGAGATTAAACTTTCATTTTTCACAGATGATATGATTGTTTATCTGGAAGATACCAGGGATGTGACTACAAAACTCCTAGAAGTGATCAAGGAATACAGCAGCATCTCAGGTTACAAAATCAACACTCATAAATCTGTAGCCTTTATATATACCAACAGTAGCAAAGCTGAAAAAACAGTCAAGGATCCTATTGCGTTCACAGTGGTGCCAAAGAAGATGAAATATTTGGGAGTTAACAAAGGATGTGAAAAATGTCTATAAAGAGAATTATGAAACTCTAAGAAAAGCAATAGCTGGAAATGTTAACAAATGGAAAAACATACCATGCTCATGGCTGGGAAAAAATCAACATTGTTAAAATGTCCATATTACCCAAAGTAATATATAATTTTAATGAAATCCCTATTAAAGCTCCACTGTCATATTCTAAAGATCTAGAAAAAATAATACTTCATTTTATATGGAATCAGAAAAAACCTTGAATAGCCAAGACATTACTTAGGAATAAAACAAAGCAGGAGGAATCACACTACCAGACCTCAGACTATACTACAAATCGATAGTACTTAAAACAGCCTGTTATTGGCAGAAAAACAGAGAGGTAGATGTATGGAACAGAGTAGAAAGCCAACAGATGAATCCAGCTACCTACTGTTATGTTATCTTTGACAAACCAACTAAAAACTTTGAGTGGGGAAAAGATTCCCTATTCAACAATTGGTGCTGGGTGAACTGGCTGGCAACTTGTAGAAGACTGAAACTGGATCCACACCTTTCACCATTAACTGAGATATATTCTCACTGAATTAAGGACTTAAACTTAAGACATGAAACCATAAAACTACTAGAAGAAAGTGCAGGGAAAACACTTTAAGAAATTGGCCTGGGCGAATTTTTTATGAGATGAACCCCACGGGCAATTGAAGCAACATCAAAAATACAC
>NW_003852679.1:167164-187912 GCF_000181295.1 Otolemur garnettii
AAGTATCACAAGAATGAAAGAAAAAGTATCCAATGTACACATCCCTATTATGAAACTAATTTATAGTTCTCAAATGAAAGCTACAACCTAATTCTAGCCCAAGAATATGGGAAGGGGTTGGGGAGGTGAGTGAAGAAGGGCGGCTGGGTTGTGGGAGGGTGACTGGAAAGATCACCTATATGGTCTGTCTAATAAGGGTACAAGTGTACTTTTCTGGAACTAGAGTATAAATGTTTTAACACAATAACTCAGTAAATGACACAAAGTCTATGTTAACCAATGTGATGAAAATATTTCAAATTGTTTAGGAAAAAACTATACTGTACCCTATGTTTGCATTAATGTACACAGCTATCATTTAATAAAAAAAGGGAAAAAAGTCTAATTATTTCCTTTAGAGCTAGTCTTGTTGTGACAAATTTCCTCAATGTTTGCATATTAGTAAAACATTTGAATTCTAAATTGATTTTTCAAATTAGTTTATCAGGATACAGAATTCAGGGCTGAAAATTGTGTTGTTTAATAACATTAAAAATATATGGAAATTCTCTTCTGGCTTGGAAATTTTCAGGTGATTAGTCTGATGTAATCCTGATGGATCTACCTCTGTGGGTCAATTGACACTTACTCCGGGTTGCTTGAAGAATATTCTCCTTTGTCATGACTTTGAACAGATTCATTACAATGTTTTGGAAATGCTCTTTGTGTCGAGATGACCCAGGGTTTCATATTCCTCTAAAAGAGGTGTTTCAGAATCTTTAGTGAAACTAGGTACATTTTCATTTATGATATCCTTGATCCTACAATTGAGATCCTACATCTCATTCCTTTGAGATGTTCTTTTTCCCCTTTGGGGATCCCTATAGATGTTTTAATGCTTTATGAAGTCCCATAGTTATCTGAGTGAATGTTTTGCTTTCTATATCTTCTTTTCTGGCTTGTTATCTGCCTTGGTTACCTTATGAACTTTATCTTCTAGCTCTGAGATTCCTCTTCTGCAGGGTCTAATCTGTTATTTATACTTTCTATTGAATCTTTAAGTTCCCTGATGGACTCCTTTAAGTGTTTAAGCTCTTCCATATCCATTTTATATTCTTCATATATTACCTCCAATTTTTGGTGCTGTTTTCCACTTTCTCCATCAATTCTCTTTACTGCCTTTAGCATTCACATTTTAAATTGCTTTCTGTCTTTTTTTTTTAAACTTCTTTTATGGAGTTCTCTCCATTAGTTGACCTTGGGAGGGTTGCTCTGGTTTGTTTTTTCATGTTGTCAAAATTTTTCTGTTGGTTCTTTCCATGCGTGTTTTCTTCTTGTTAATTTCCTTCCCCTGCTTTTTCCTACTCACTGCCTCCTTCACTTGGAATTATCTTGTCTCAGAACTTAGGTTTTGAAGTGTCCCATAAGATAAAGCCAAAATGAAGAGAATGGTAAAGAATAAGGAGGGAGAAAGAAGAGAAAAATCAAGAAATAAATAAATAAATAAGGAGGAGGAGGGTGAAAGAAAATAATCAGAGAATAGGACAGGATAGAGTTAGAGAAAGTGAGTGACAGGAGAAATGGTGTTGTTTGTTTGTCAGGGTTCTATGGCCACACCTACAACTCCAGGACATTGGAGTGGGCTGGGCTGGACCCTCAATGTCTGGAGCTCCTTACCAGCTTGGGAAAAAGCAAGATCCCACCTCTTACAAATAAAGAAAGACAAAGGAAAGCAGTATGTCACGGTGCAGAACTCCCATTACTCTCTTTCCAAAAGCCAAAGCTAGAAGGACACCCTGTATTGTAAGATTTGTGACCTCCTGACATGACACCCCCAAGCAAACCATTGCCATGACTCCCCAGCACTGAGAGAGAAGCAAAAAAAAAAAATCAATAAAAATTAAAAGTATAATTATATAAGGTAAAGAAAAAGGGATATCTTAGCAGTTGCATAAAAAAATTATGTTACTGGGTGACACTTGTGTTTCAGTGGGTAGGGCGCCGGCCCCATATACTGAGGGTGGCAGGTTCGACCTGGCCCTGGCAAACCTGTAACAAAAAATAGCTGGGTATTGTTTTGGGAACCTGTAGTTCTAGCTACTCGAGAGGTTGAGGCAAGAGAATCGCCTAAGCCCAAGAGCTAGAGGTTGCTGTGAGCTGTGATGCCACAGCACTCTATTGAGGGTGACAAAATGAGACTCTGTCTCAAAACAAAAAAAGAAAAAAAAATATGTGGGAAAGATGAGAAAAAATAGAATAATCTCTAACAAATGAGACAAAAAAGATTCAGTAAGTAGATTAGCCCCAAATGAAAAAGCTATCAGGCATCTCCTTACTGTCCACAGTCCTCTATGGGTGGGCTGCCCATTCCCATGTACTCAGCTTCTGTGCTGTTCTCTTCAGCTCCAGACCTCCTCACCAGCTCCTGTGGTCCACCACTGCTTGACTGAGCCCCTGAAGTGATGTCTCTAGGTAGGTTCCTCCATCCAGAAATGGTGGGAGTTTTCTTTCCCCTGCCTTGCCGCAAGTGTCTTGAGGGAGATATTTCTAGTCTGTCATCTACCTCCACCCACTTCAGCATTTTCTTTTCTTATTAAAAGTCCAAAAACAATAGATGCTGGTATAGATGCAGAGTGAGGGAATACTTACACTCTTGTTGTGACAGTAAATTATTACAACCTCTATGGAAAACATGGAAATTCCTCAAAAAGCTAAAAGTTCATCTATCGTTTGATCCAGCAATCCCACTTCCTTTCCTTTTTACCCAAAGGAAAGGAAGTCATTTTTTTTATTTTTATTTATTTATTTATTTATTTTTAAAAGATATTTGTTTTTATTAGATCATAATTCTGTACATTAATTCTATCATAGGATACAGTGTGCTGCTTCCATATGAAGTTTGGAAAACTCTCATCCAACTGGCTAAAATAGCCATCATGTCTTTCTCAGAATTGTTGTGTTAAGACATTTATATTCAACCTTTAGACAAATTCACATATACCCTAATAGGATAAATTATAGGCGTGATCCCCACAATATCATTCTCTTCACCCATCATCCCCCCCCCTTCCCTCCCTCCCCTTTCCCCGTAGTCTAGGGCTCCATTTGGATTGTAGCTTTCCTAACAATTAGTTTCATAATAGTGTTGAGTACATTGGATATTTTTTCTTCCATTCTTGAGATACTTTGCTAAGGAGGACAGGGGGGATCATACTACCAGACATCAGACTATACTATAAATTGATAGTGATCAAAACAGCATGGTACTGTCACAAAAACAGAGAGGTAGATTTATGGAACAGAATAGAGAACCAAGAGCTGAACCCAGCTACTTACTGCTATATGATTTTTGACAAGCCAATTAAAAACATTGAATGCGGAAAAGATTCCCTATTCAACAAATGGTGCTGGACAAACTGGCTAGCGATATGAAGAAAACTGAAACTAGACCCACATCTGTCACCGCTAACTAAGATAGATTCTCACTGGATTAAAGACTTAAATTTAAGACATGGAACTATAAAAACATTAGAAGAAAGTGTAGGGAAAACTCTTAAAGAAATAGGCCTGGGCAAAAATTTTATGAGGAGGACCCCCCGGCAATTGAAGCAACATCAAAAATATACTACTGGGACCTTCTCAAATTAAAAAGCTTCTGCACAGCCAAGAACACAGAAAGAAAAGTAAATAGACAACCCTCAGAATGGGAAAAGATATTTGCTGGTTATGCTTCCAACAAAGGCCTTATAACCAGAATCCACAGAGAACTCAAGCGTAGTACCAAGAAGAGAACAAGTGATCTCATCGCAGGGTGGGCAAGAGACTTAAAGAGAAACTTCTCTGAAGAAGACAAACGCATGGCCTACAGACATATGAAAAAATGCTCACCATCCTTAACCATCAGAGAAATGCAAATCAAAACCACTCTGAGATATCATCTAACACCAGTTAGATTAGCCCATATCACAAAATCCCAAAATCACAGATGCTGGCAGGGTTGTGGAGAAAAGGGAATACTACTACACTACTTGTGGGAATGCAAACTAATACGTCCCTTTTGGAAAACCATATGGAGAACACTCAGAGATCTAAATATAGATCTACCATTTGATCCTGTAATTCCTCTGTTAGGTATATATCGAGAAGACCATACATCATGCTATAATACAGATATCTGTACCAGAATGTTCATTGTAGCCCAATTCACAATCGCTAGGTCATGGAAGAAGCCCAAGTGCCCATCGACCCATGAATGGATCAATAAATTGTGGTATATGTACACCATGGAATACTACACAGCCACAAGGAAGTCATTTTATGAAAAAGGTACATGCACTTGAATGTTTACTACAGCACAAATCACAATACCAAAGATGTGCAATCAGACCAAATACCTAACATTATGAGTGGATTAACAAAATTTGATACATGGCATACCGTGTAGTATATGTGCTTCTCCACCATGAACAAAAATAGGTTAAGTATCTGTGCAAAATGTTTCATGGAACTGGAAACCATTATTCTAAATGAAGAATGTGAAAAATAGGAGAGAGAAAAAACAACATATGTACTCACTATTAAATTAGAACTAACTGATGCGTATGCATGTGCACATAAGGGATATGTATAACCCAAATTCAAGCATAAAAAATTTGAAACATATAACAAAAACATTTGCACCATAGTAAAAATTTGAAATGTAAAAATAAAACAGGAAAGAAAAACTCTTACAAATTGATAGTGAAAGAAAAAATTCAGAAAGATAAGCCATAGATTGAAAATGAATTAAAGACTAATGAATAAAAAAACCTGAAGAAGAAACAAAAACTTAGAAGATGCAATTAATTAGAATAATCTAAACATTCAAAAAGCTAATATATGTTATAAATAACTAGCAAAGTACATATTAAATAACTAATAAAATATCATTTCTTATGCAGTGGTTTGCAATAATAAATGAGTAAGAGTGCTCATTGTTGAGGATATAGAGAACAGAAACACTTGAGTAGGTAATAGGAGTCAAAACTTGTACATATATAAACACTTTGGTGTAACAAATTGGAACTTTATAATATGCCTGAGTATATTTTTATTTTAAACCCAGCAATTTCAAAAATGCACAAGAAGTCATGATCATGTATACCCACAAAAAATTTTTCTTGCTGTTGTTGTTAAGAGACAAATTAAATGGAGCACCCTAACTGCCCATCACTGTAAATAGGGATGGACAAATAGTATATGGCATATATTCACTTTTTGATAACATATACACTTAAAATAAGTGACCTTATTTTGAATGCATCAAACACAAAATTAATAAATGATATTATGTAAAATGCTTCATAACATATAATCACAAAACCACAACTACATATAATAAAACAATATGCATCTTTTGTGTATGTCCTTGGTTTTGTGAAGGTAGTCTCTGTAGCTCTGATGATCTAGGCTACGCTTGATCAATAATCTTGGATCCAGCCAGATATTAGCTAATCTAGGATGTATCAAATAGGGAAAATTGTCTGTGCCCCATTTTATCTACATTCTTCAGCCAGCTAACAAGTATGTTTTCATGGGGTTGGCAGACAAACAAGATGGCAAGAAGAAAAGCGTATGATATTTTCAAGTCTCTCTTTGAGTTAACTCAGTTAACATCTCTTTGACCCAAGTAAGTCACAAGCCACAGGATAGCAAGCCACAGGATATTTTAGGTATCCAAATAATGCAATGTTCCTTGTTCAAAATAATTAAGTATCTGTCAATAATGCAGAGAAAATAAAACCCTGTACTGTTGGTGGGAATGTAAACTAATGCAGCCACTATGGACAACAATATAGAGGTTCTCCAGAACCTCAGCTCAGAAACTATCAATTGAGAACTACAAAGAGAACTATCACATGATGCAGTAATTCCACTCCTGAGCATTTATCCAACAGAAAAGGAATCAGTATATTGATACATAAGAGACATGTGCACATCATGTTGATTGAAGCAATATTCACAATAGCAAAAGTATGGAATCAACCTAGGTATCCAACAACAGATGAATGAAGAAAATGAGGAGTATATAGTCAGTGACATACTAGTCAATTATAAAAAAAGAATCAAATCCTGTCATTTGTAGCAATAAGGGCAGAACTGATAATATTATGTTAAGTGAAAAAATCCAGGAACAGAAAGTTAAACACCAGATGTTTTCACTCATATTTTGTAAGGTTAAAAAAAAAAGTTGATCTCATATAAATAAAAAGTGGAACAGAAGTTACTAGAGGCCATGAAAGTTAGAGAAAAGGAAAGGGTGAGAGACTTATTAAAAGATACGAAACTACAGATAGATCAGAGGAAAAGTTCTAGTGTTTTATAGCACTGTAGAATGACTATAGTTAGCAATAATGTACAGGTACAAGTATTTAGAAGAAGGACATTGAATGTTTCCAACACAAAGTAATTATACATGTTTGAGGTTATGAATATGCTATTGATAATTATCCAGATCTGATCACTACACACTATGTGTAAAAAAATCTCACTATTATACATACCTCACAAATATGTATAATTATTTATAAAATTAAAAATATAGTGAAAAATAAAGAAACTCTCAAGACAGCAACAGCAGAGCATTAAACTAAGTGCAAGACCCTTCTTATCATGGGGCTCAGAAGAAACACACAATCCTGAACCTCAGTTGCACAGGAAAGCTCAGATCCCTGAGGATATGGTGACTAGGAAAGATGTTTATAGCCCCCATGCCCTGATGATAAGTACTTCAAAGTAACACGGTAAAGAATGAAAATATGAGTAAGTGTAAAGAATGTTTATTTTTTGGTTTAAAACATTTCTAGGGGAGAAAATATATTTGATACTTGGGATTTTCAATTCAAATATGAATTGAAAAAATCTTATAACTACCTGACTGTTATTTTTTAAAAATTCTTTTAACATTAACACCTTTTTAAAAAAATATTGGATTAAGGGGTGGCACCTGTGGCTCAAGAAGTAGGGTGCTTGCCCCATATACTGGAGGTGGTGGGTTCAAGCCTGGCTCAGGCCAAAAACTGCAAAAAAGAAAAAAAAAAGATTAATTACTAATAAATTGCAGATTAAAAAATCAGATTAATATAAGAGTAATGTAAGGATTTGCATTTGTCAAGTAAAGTCCAAGTTACAGTTGAGCCCTTTACCCAGGAGGTGGGCCATAAAACTCTACACTGTACTCAATAGATGAGAGCTATCCTCTCCTCCATCTTTATCCCCCACTTCTTGAATGAAATATGTTTTTCTCACATGTGGGCATGTAGTTGTTTATATACTTTTTTATATTAATATTTAGTATACTGGTTGCTTGCTTTCCCTTTCTTATGTCACTTAGGAGGATATTCTCCAAATCCTTCCAGATAAATACAGAAGATATGAAGTCTCCATCTTTCTTTATGGCTGAATAGCATTTCAATAGTATTCATATACCACAATTTGTTTATCCATTCATGGGGTGATGGCCACCTGGGTTGTTTCCACATCTTTGTGATTGTGAATTAAGATGCTATAAGCCCATTTCTGGACATAGGCTTTTTTTTTTTTTTTTTTTGTAGTAAGCAGTAATGATCTTTTGTAACTTGGTTGTCTCTGTTTTTATTTCTCATTATTCATTTCTGATTGAAAGTATTAGAGATATTAATTTTCTGTTTCTAGTTAATATGGCCAAGGGTTTATTGATTTTATTAATCTTTTAAAACAACTAAATTTTGTTTTACTAATCATCTAAATGTATCTTTTGTTCTCAGTTTCATTACATTGTGATCTAATTTTGGCTTTTTCTTTTCTTTTGATAAGTTTGATAATGGATTGCTCTTCCTTTTCCAGTTTCTGGAGATGGTTCATTAAGTAGTTGATGTATGCTGTTTTTTGTATGTGGTCATTTAGTATGATAAATTTCTCTGTTACAGAAGCCTTTGAAGTATTCCATAGGTTTTGAAAGCTAGTGGATTCATTTCATTTTTTTTTCAAGGATTCTAATCATTTCCTTCTTTATCTCTTCTTTGAACCAGCTGCTGTCCAACATAAGGTTCTTTAGTTTTCATGATTTTGTTCTGGGTTTTTGTTGGAGTGAGTTCTACTTTTATTCAATTATGGTCAGAAAACATATAAGGTATAATTTCTATTCTTTTAAATTTGTTGCAATTTTAAAAAAGATATCAATTTTGGATGATGACCCATGAGCTGACAAGAAGAACATATATTCAATATTATTGGTGTAGAATGTTCTGCATATGTCTGTTAGCTAATTTATTGTAAAGTCATGTGTAAGTCAATCACTTCTTTGCTTAGTTTGTGCTTGGAGGATCTGTCCAGTTCTGTCAGTGGGATGTTCATGTCCCTAGTTATTATGGTGTTGCAGGATATCATGTTGTTCAGACTGGTTAGGGTTTGTTTTATGTATCTGGAAGCATTTCAATTGGATACATAGATTTTTACAATCAAAATGTCTTCATGTCACATCATTCCTTTGCCCAATTTTAGTGTCCTTCTTTGTCCTTCTTTGCTTTTGTTGGTTTGCATCCCAATGTATCTCCAAATAAGATGACAATTCCTACTTTAAAAAAAATTTCCGTTTGACTGAAATATTGTTTTCTAGCCCTTCACCCTGAGTCTTGTATTGTCCTTGATGAAAAGATGTGCTTCCTGAGGACCTAATATAATTGGTTTATGGTTTTTTTTTATTAAGTCATATGTACATAGATCATGTCTACATTTATGCCTTTGTGGATTCAATGTGTTGATTATTTGTACAAATTGGAGTGCTAACATCCTACTAATTATCATAGCTTTCACCTCATTTACTTAATTACAGTTTTAAGACATTGGTGAAAGTGTCCCATGAAACCCCTTGTTTGGAGATGCAGAGGAAAGCACTGCTAGACAAAATGATTGGAATGAAAAGGGGGGCTGAGGCTCTGTCAGGCACACAGCTGACACCCATGTTTATTGAGCTCCTTATAAACTTATCTTAGTAAAGGTTAAAAATAGCAAAAAGAAGCGAAACAAAGTAAGATGCCACTAAAAACTCCAACAGCACAAAACAGCTACTGATCACAAGCACAGTTAAAAAAGGCATTTGTACTTCAGATTTAACCACAAAAGTGCCAGGATGTCTGTTCCTGTTTGCTCATTTCCTTTAAGCCAAAACTGACTACTGTTGTGTAAGTGAGGGGGGAAGAAGTTGCAGGATACAGCAGCCCACTGTCTCAGCAAGTGTTATCTCCAGCTACAACCTGACGAAACCCACCAGCTATCTTATCTGTAAAATGCGACTGTCTGCTTTTAGGCAGATCTAAACATATTCTCATAATAAGAAGCTTAGAGTCACGTTCCTTAGGGAGCACTTGAGAATAAACTACTATGCTTAGTTATGGGGGGCTGCACCCCAACATTTCCCCTTTTCTATTTATTGGCCTCAATTGTGGCGATAGCCAAGAAGACTGCAGCATAGGTCTTCTTTACCCTAAATAAATTTTTGATGAACAAATATAATGCAAATCCAATAAGGCAAAACAGAAACAGAGAACCAGCAGCAGTGCCAAACAAAGTATGAATCTTATCTATAGGACTTAACTGAGCAATACCATCCAAAATGCCTTTTAAAATTTCATCTCCATTAATTGGTTGTAACTTTTGTTCAACCAATTCAATAATCTCAGAAGTTAAATTTTCATGATTCAAGAAATGTTTTTAACTTTATTCCAAGGAAACAAAGTCTCATTATAAAGTACAGGAGTTATACAATAAGAAGAAACATTCCAATCACATTTTAATTTTCTCTGCTTTTCTAAACTATACAGTTGATCACCTAATAATATAACTGTTTGTTCTAAATCAGCCAATTCATTATGTATTTCAGTGTCAATTTGTTTTTGAGACACCCATAATCTTTCAGCATTTCTATGCCATTGAGTCACAAATTTTTCAATCTTAACAGATTCAGTGAGGGCTATTCCAGCAGTGGCTGCGGAAGCAATGACAGCTATGATCCCCCAAATTGCCATTATCAGGAAATTAGTAAATCTCTTTGTTCTCTTTGTCAACCTCTGGGCAAGGTTTGCTAGGATGGAAATGGAAGGAGACTCTTCCCATGGCCTCATCATTTTCACAGGCAGCCAAACGCCAGTTTTGGCCCAGAGTAAATAGATCCTATCTTGGAAAAAATCGAATCTCATAGACCCATTAAAATAAGTAAACAACCAACATTTTCCAGGACAATGGATTTCATCTGTATGTTCATTCCAAGTGATATTTCCCACTAACCAAACAAGAGGAAGCTTCACACAAGCAGAAACAAAATGTGCTTTCTTCCATTTAAAATGAAAGGTGTGTTGAGAGTTTGGCTTAGACTTAATATATGGGTTTCTCTCCAAGCATGTAATCCAAATAATGCTGCTCCAACTTTCCATAAATCAGGCTGTGATGGATACCCATTAATACTAGGAGCAGGTGGTGTAAAACCACTTTCCTTCCATACTAATTCTTTTGAGGAAGAATAAATTATATCACTTGCATTTCTTATATGTTCCAAATAACTGTAACCAGATCCTGATTTCTCTTCAGTGTATGCCAAAGGTCTCCAATCTACAACAGAGCCATATATAAATGAGTGCCTCGACATTTTGACCAATGAATCCAATTTTTTTTATCAGTGAATACATGTGGCATACAATGAGGCAAAGGAGGAAATGAAGCCTGTTGGATTGAAAGTTATTTTGTAAAAGTCATAGTTGACAATAGATACACCACATGATTAGTAGAATGATTTCTAAAACTAACCCATTGTTGTGGGCCAAAAAATAAACAGGGTTGTTCAAGACCTAGACATATAGGTGGTCCTGTTACTCCAGTAGAATAATTAGAAAGAAAAGTTCCTTCTTCCTCTGGTTGAAAAGGACCTCTGTTGTCATACAGTCCAGGAAGCCATGTGCTTTCATTTATATAGATAGAGACTGATGGCTCAAACCAAGAAACACCTCTTAATAATGGAGGATTAGGAACATAACTCCAATAGATATAATCTTGTTGTGCACTTACCTGTGTGTTAAGTATGGCTATCATTGCGAAGAACAAAGATTGAGAGGTCATCTGTTGATGGCTCATGGTCACCATGGTTCTTGCTTCCTGGCATAGCTGGAAGATTCCTTTCCATGGTATGGGAGGAGGTGGGTTCTGGTTCCTCTGGAATCTCTGAGTAATTTTGGGGATGACTGGATCCCTTTGCTCCTCTAATGAGAGGGTGGACATTCTCTCGGTTAGATTCTGGGCTCTCCACTGCTAAGCTCACTGGCAGATGTGTGACATCATGCTGGAGTTTGATATGTTTATCTGAGAGCCAGAATTCATTATTTCCTATGAAGAGAAGAGCATACCCTCTACCCCATTATAGTACTACAGCTGGATACCATTCATTTTTCATGACATCCTTGTAATATACAGGCTGATTGATAGCAGTTTCTGCTTAAACACCCATAATTTGTCTTCAGGTGTCTTTCCTTTCAAATCCAAATTCAAAAATTTTAAAGTGAATAAGGCTGAAGGTATTCTATCATGGGGTGTGATATTATATCCTATTCCCCTTTTTTGTTTAAGAAGCATATCTTTTAAAGTTCTATTTTGTCTTTCAATTATAGCTTGTCCAGTACTATTTCCAGGAATTCCAGTTATATGCTTGATCTGATATGTTTTAAAAAATTGTTGACATTTGTTAGAAATATATGCAGATCCATTATCAGTTTTTATTGTTTGTGAAATTCCCATAACAGCAAAAGATTCTAATAAACAGCATCAGCCTTTTCAGAAGTTAATGGCGTTGCCCATAAAAAATGAGAATAAGTATCAATAGAATGATGAATATATTTAGTTTTGCCAAATTCTGCAAGGTGATTAACATCCATTTGCCAAATTTCATTAGCCTTGACTCCTTTTGGATTTGTTCCTTCTGGTAAAGATGGGGTGAATATAAGCTGGCATGTTGGCCAAGATTTCAATATCCCCTTAGCTGCTCTCCATGTAATTTGAAATTTTTGTCATAGAGAGGCAGCATTATTGTGATGGAGAGAATGTTCATCTTTAGCTCTCTGGATAGATCCTATAAGAGCATCAATCTTCTCATTTCCCTTAGTTAAAGGCCTTGGCAAGTGGGGAATGGGCTCTAACATGAGTTATATAGAGAGATAATTAATTATCTGTTTAATAATTATAATTAATTATTTCTAATTAATTTTTATAGTGAACTAAACATTTGGAATAATTCTGAACCATCATCAGATAATGTAGTAGTTTCTATGTTTTGAACCACATAAGCACAATAAATTGAATCAGTGAGGACATTTATTGTCTTCTCAGAAAAATATTCTAATAACAAAATAGTAGCAAATAGTTCAGCCTTTTGAACAGACTTAAAAGGAGATTGTTTGACTTTATGAATTTTGCCACAAATATAACCAGCTTTTCCATCTTTATTAGCATCAGTAAAACAATTAAGAGCTCCTTTTATAGGTTTAAAAACTACTGTTTTAGGTAAAATCCAAGAAGTTGTTTTGAGAAATTGCAGTCTTTTATCAGGAGGGTATTGATTACCTCTTCAAAAAATCTATTAAAGCTATTTGCCAATCCTGTGACATGGTAAAAGAATCACTAATCTGTTTATTAGTCAGGGGAACCACAATTCTATCTGGGTCTCACCCTACCATCTGTCAAAGACGGTATCTTCCTTGAAGGATGACATGTGCTATTTTTTCAATGTATGGTTGAAGTTTTTAATAGCTTTATGAGGTAAAAAGCACCATTCAATGAAATTATTATCTTGGGTAGTAAGTCCTGTGGGAGAATGTTCAGGTGGAAAAACATATACAATAAAATTACTGTTGTCAATTATTCGGTCTAATTGAGCTTCCTGAATATGTTTTTCTAACCATTTAAGCTCCTTTTCTGCTTCTGTTGTTAAAGTTCTAGGACTATTCAAATCAGTATCTCCTTCTAAAATGGAAAATAAATGACTTAAAGAATAAGTTGGGATACCCAATGAGGAGTGCACCCAGTTAATATCTCCAAATAATTTTTGAAAATCATTAAGTGTTTTTAAAGAATCTTGTTTAATTTGTACTTTCTGAGGAATGATTTACTGGGCAGTGACTTTGTATCCTAGATATTTCCACGGATCTTCTCTTTGAATTATTTCAGGAGCTACATGGAGCCCATATTCTTCAAAGAGTATGCAAGCAAATTGAATGATATTATTTAAAATATATTTGTCTCAATGAGCAAAAAGAATATCATCCATGTAATGATAGTAAATACCATCAGGAAACTCCAAAGCCAATTTCTGTAAAGGTTGCTGTACAAACATTTGACATAAGGTAGGGCTATTCAACATCCCTTGGGGCAAAACCTTCCATTGATATCTTTTAGTTGGAGAATTATGATTTAAATGGGGAATGATAAATGCAAAGTGATCAGAATCTTCTTCTGTGAGAGGGATGTCAAAAAAAACAATCCTTTAAGTCAACAATAATTATATGATATGTTTTAGGAATTAATGCAGGATTGGGAATCCCTGGTTGAAGAGGGCCCATAGGTTGCATAATGGCATTTAATTTTCTAAGATCTGTAAGCATTCTCCATTTGCCAGATTTCTTTTTTAATAGTAACATAGGGGCATTCCAGGGGGACATATTTGGTTTGATATGGTTTAACTGTAATTGTTCATTAACTAATTCATGAAGTGCCTCCAGTTTTTCTTTTGTTAAAGGCCACTGCTTTACCCATATAGGAGTGTTTGATTTCCAGGCTAAGGGTAAAGCGAGGTGCACAGAAGTGGCTCTTACTGAAAAAGATCTGGAACAACTGGGAAACTGAGGCCAGCTCTATTGCCAGCTTGGCGTGTAACAGTCTGAGGCTCAGTTTTTTCTGGAGCAACAGGGTTATAACCCACATCTAACATCATTCCTTTTACTGCTGAAGGCATAGAAGTAATCATGGCTTCCCATTGTTGTAATAAATCTCATCCCCACAACATTAAAGCAATGGGTGCCACATAAGGCTTAATTTGTGCTGGCTGCCCATTGGAACCTTGGCAAGATAATGTTTCTACACTTTACAAAAGTGGCTTGCACTCTCTGCTTCTTCCAGTATGATGACCAATTAAAAGAAGCTATTATGGAGACGTCAGCTCCAGTGTCGACCAAACCTTCAATTTCTATTCCTTGTTGAAAGGATACTTTACACCTAGGCCTAGAATCATTAAGAAAAGTATGCCAAAAAACATGAGTACCAGTACTTCCAAATCCACCTGTTTGTTCTACTGGAGCACCTTTTCCTTTAAAATAAGGAAGAAGTAAAAGCTGTGCAATTCTCTGTCCAACACTGAGAGAGATTGGCTGAGAGACTGTTACCATGATATATAACTCTCCTTTAAAATCTATATCTATAACTCCTAAATGTACAAACAAGCCTTTAATAGTGGAGCTACTTCTCTCAATAATCAAACCAACATAATCTTTAGGAATTGGGCCATAAACACCTGTAGCAAGAGTGTAAGGCATGTCTCTGGGAGTTAAAGTAATAGCCTCCACTATAGGCAAATCTAAAGCAGCACTATCCTTTGTAGCATGAAATAAATCAGAAACAAAAGTTTTTGCAGGGTGCTGCTGCAAAATAACAACTGAAGCCTTTATCTTGTTGGGAGTTACCGGAGGTGGATCAGGAACAGCAGAAGCTGGAACAAAATTGTCCTGAAGCGTAGCCTTGCCTTTAGATTTTAAGATGTCAATGTTTCTGGCAATGGCTGAGTAGGGGCTGTTGTTCCCTTTGTTGTCACTGGAAATGTTTGTGTCACTTTGTCCGTATTATTTTCCTGGCCCCAGACTTGGGCTGAATGGAAGTTTTTTGATTCCTTAGGGGGCAATAAATTGCCATCTTGATCTTTAAGAGGTCTGCACTCTTTGGTCTAATGTCTCCCTTTTCTACAATGGTGACATAAACCCAGGAGGAGAGGAGGATCAGTGACTTTATCTTTTTCTTAGTGACCAGTCTTTCCACAATTATAACATTTAGGATTATTAACCTTAAAAGTAGCTGCCATATGAGCACCAATTTGATCACCAATTAAAGAAGCTTGAAAAGATGAAGAACCAGTATTTTGGCATGCCCAAATAAATCCTTCAATGGAAGCAGTTTCTTCATATTTAATAGGAGCCAAAACTTTGCAGCAATCATCATTAGCATTTTCATAAGCCATTTGTAATAATAACTTTTCTTGAGCCTCAGTACCTGGAATGGCTCTGCAGATGGTTATACGCAGTTTGGCCAAGAATTCAACTTAAGTCTCATTAGGACCCTGGATAATTTTAGTAAAATATTTACCCTCCCCTGGACCTTCTAACTGGGCCCAGGATTGGAGGCAAATATCTCTAATCTCAACTAAAATATGGTCAGGGATTTCCAGCTGCCGTTCCTGTCTTCTAAATTCTCCAATACCTGTTAATTGATAATAAGGAAGTCCGGGATCATCGCCACTCCTAACAATAGCCTTTTTTTCCCCACTAAGAATCAAAAAGTAAATACTGGGCAGGGGATAAAGTGGTTTCAGCAAGTCTTTCCCAATCTCTAGGGGTGAGATACCTGTCACCACAATATGAGCACAGAAGGCCTTGAGTATAAGGATCATTCATCTCATAAGAAACAACAGCGTCTTCTAATGTTTTTAAAAACTTTAAATCAACCTCAGTGTATTGTACCAGTGCAACAGGTCCAGTGGTGGAGCTCCACTTCCTCCTTGCTGATTGTCTCCAGCCCTCCATGCTGCAGCACGAGTAATGGGCATAATTAGATCTAGAGTCTGGTTATTTGTTGGAAGATGAGGCAAATTATATATATTGCATGGTACTTACAAATCATCTAAAAGTCTGAGGTTTCTAGGATTAGGAATAATAGCCCTTTTTGCAGGAGTAGACTCATAAGAATGATATGCAATGGTTGGAAGCTGAGACCACTGTGAAACTTCTAAAGGAAAAAGTTGCTTATTACTAGATCTATTGTTATCTGGATGGAGGTCGAGACCTTAATGGCTGTGGATTATCAACAGGGGCTGTAACAGATTTTAAAGGTCTCAGCTCATCCTCCAATATAGGTGTTGGAGGAGGAGGTGGTGGTAGAAAGTCAGAAACTGGAGGCTGTGGAAATGCAAGAGGAGGAACAGATGATGGAATGGTCATATCTGGAGGAGATATGGAGAATCAGAGGGCAAAACTCTGGCCTTCTCTACCATATTATAACATTATTTAATAAAATTTTTGACATCAGTCATTTTGTGGTGGAGAGATTGAATGGATGCAGATAGGGGAGGTTCTTCCCCTCCATATAGCACCATCCTCAGAGGAATAGGAGTTTTGATCCACTTCATTCCCTGGGGTCTCATTTTCTTCCTGTTTCTCTTCCTGGCCAGTGCCATCAGCCTTATCTGAAATGGATAATTTAATAAGATTTTCGGCCACACTGTCAGCTCAGGATCAGGAGAAGTTGGGGGTTTGGATGTTTTACTTTTACCTCCAACAAAAGACTGTAAAGCTAATTTGACAAGATGGTAAACAGCCCAAAAATCTTTATCAATAATATTTCCTTTTTGGTAGAAGCATTTCATTTCTTCACCTAATTCTTCCCAAGCAGCTAAATTTAATTGATTATGAGAGTCAGGTGTAAACCAACAAGCCCTTATGGTGAAAAATAAATGGCGGAAAAAAGCAGTTTTAACTGAGATGCCCATAGTATCTAACAAAGTTTTTAACAACTGTATATATTCATCCTCAAGAACAGAAGAGGAATTACCCATGGTAATGAATGAAACCCCTTTTTGAAATGTGTCGAGAGTTCTGAATTTACAATTCAGCAAACACCCTCCCAACTCTGCCAGTTACCAGTAACTAACCTTAAGGTCAGTGAACAGAAGTTCCATAGAACAGTGCAAGCATGTCCCAGTCCAGCCATGACCCTGCTCGCTGCTCCAGATGAAGGAGTCCCACGAAACTCCTTGTTCAGAGACACAGAGGAAAGCACTGCTAGACAAAATGATTGGAATGAAAAGAGGGGCTGAGGCTCTGTCAGGCACACAGCTGACACCCATGTTTATTGAGCTCCTTATAAACTTATCTTAGTAAAGGTTAAAAATAGCAAAAAGAAGCGAAACAAGGTAAGATGCCATTAAAAACTCCAAATCAGCACAAAACAGCTACTGATCACAAGCACAGTTAAAAAAGGCATTTGTACTTCAGACTTAACTACAAAAGTGCCAGGATGTCTATTCCTGTTCGCCCATTTCCTTTAAGCCAAAACTGACTACTGTTGTGTAAGTGAGTGGGGAACATACAGGATACAGCAGCCCACTGCCTCAGCAAGTGTTATCTCCAGCTACAACCTGGTGAAACCCATCAGCTATCTTATCTGTAAGCATGTGACTATCTGCTTTTAGGCAGATCTAAACATATTCTCAGAATAAGAAGCTTAGAGTCACGTTCCTCAGGGAGCACTTGAGAATAAACTACTATGCTTAGTTACAGGGGGCTGCACCCCAACACATTGGTGTTCAATACTTGATGGATTTGACATGTACCATCCAGCCAGTCAGCCTGTACCTCTTCACTGAGAAATTAAAGCCATTCACATTTATTTAGAGAATTCATAAGTATAGTGAATTTCTGTTCATTTTGTTTTGTGGTGAGCTGTTGCTTACTTTCATACCTTGTGCCATTGTGGAAACTAGACTTTGTCCTTTATTATCTGGGTCTTTTTACTTTGCTGGCACTCCATTGTGATTGACAGTGTATAGAATGCATCTGGGTACTTCCTGCAGAGCTGGGTTTATAGTGGCAAATGTTCTCAATGTTTGCTTGTCAGTAAAGTTTTGATTTCTCTATTGAATATGGAACTTAGTTTAGCAGGATACAGAATTATGGGCTGAAGGTTGCTTTGTTTAAGAAGATTAAAGACAGGTGACCACTCTCTTCTAGCTTGTATAGTTCTTACCAAAAACTCTCCTATCACTGTAATGCAGTGGTTCTACACCTTCCTAATGCTGCAAATCTTTAATACAGTCCAAAGTGGTCGCGACCCACAGGTTGAGAATCGCTGCTATAATGTTTTTACCCTTGTAGTTAAGATGTTGTTTAAACATGGATGCTTGCAGAATTTTCTCATTCATTATGACTTTGACCAAGTTAATTACAATGTGTCTGCTTGAATTGAATCCTCCTGGAGTTCTGAGACTACCCAGTATCTGTATTTATGGGTCTCTCATAATGCTTCAGAAATTCTTCACCATAATGTCTTAGAGTAGAGCTCCAAGCTTTTAGGATTCTCTTCTCCTTCAGGGATCCCTATGATTCATAAGTTTGTGTGTTTTGTATAGTCTCTTCCACATCTCTTAAGAGATTTCTCTACTTCTGTTCTCTTCAGCCTCTTTGAATTATTGGGTAATTCAAAAGTTCTGTCTTAAAGTTCTGAGATTCTTTCTTCTCCATGTTCTAGTATGTTTTTAAACTCCTTGAATGCATCATTCAACTTCTTAAACTCTGCTACATCCTTCCTAATTATATTCAGATCCTTGGTGATAATCCTTGGTGACTTTGTCTTTAATTCTGCTGATTTCTTTGGACAGTTTTTCTACTTCTTTTAGATTTATTTTTACACCCTTTTTTCATTTGCATTCATCTTATTTGCCATCCATGTTCTGAATTCTCTATCTGTCATTTTGACAATTTCTTTATGGGTAGTATTTTTGGCTATATGTCCCTTGTAATCTTTTGGAAGAGCTGATCTGCTTTGGTTTTACTTTTCACCAAAGTAAAGGGTTCTTATTCTGATTCCTGCCCATGTGTGTATTTAATTAATTAATTATTTTTAAAAATTTTTGAGCTATAATGATAGGGTTTCTCTAAATTGTTGTCAATAGATATTCTAGTTGAGTTACCTTAGGCAGCTTCCAGGAGGCAGTTGGCCCCTGGAAGGTGGAGCCTGGGATGACCAAGTGACACATTTATCTGCTGGCAATAATGGTATTCAACTGGCTCTGAGCCCTTTTGGATGCCCAGTTAGTTGGGCTGGTGACAGCACCAGCTGCCTAAAGTGCAGAGCTTTCTATGTCCCTGCTAGGACTTGCCAGTACCAGTGGTCGCTCCTTGTTCTTCCAGCGCTCTTTGACTGACCAATCCAGAGGGCTTCTATCATTTTCATAGGCCCTAGGGGCTAGGGTTTCCACTTCTATTCCAGTGCCTGATGACATGAAATGGCTACTTGTTCTGTTAATTATTTGGTAGGTTATTAGGTTTATTTGGATGCCTAATCTGAGTGTCTGATGTCAAGTTTAGAGGCTCTGTAATATGGATCTCACTGCACCTTTCTCAGGACCTACCAGAACAAGGCATTGCTTTTTACACAGTTAGCCTGTTCAGCAGGTATTTTGGGCCATTTGGGTACTAAACAAGACTGACAAATATTTGTTTCAAGGGTCCCAGGGCATTGAGTTCATGTGCCCCTTCCAGGGCTTGTCAAAGCAATGTAGCAGTTTGTTGTTACACTAAATTGATTATCAGGGTTTACAGAAAGTTGGAAATTAAAACTGGTAGGCTGAAATCAGATCCACAGTCCTCAGGATGTGGAAGTCACCACTACCCTTTATCTTTGAATGAGTCACTGCATTTTTCTGTGGCCCTTCCTGCATACAACCTCTCAAAGCTCCCTTTGATGGTTGCATGGCTTGAGAATCCATGAGAAACAGCCATATTTTCTCTAAGCTGGTGGGGGGGGGCGGAGGTGAGGCCTGGGTTAGGACTTCCACGTGACCCTCCAAGGCTCTGTGCAGCTCATGGAGAGTGAGCCAAACTATTACAGGCTAAATCTCAGCTCCACCACCAACAAAAGACTGTGGCTTTCACCCATGGTTGGGAGAGGGGAATCTGAAGCTTGCAGTTTGCCTCCCAGGATTTCCAAGAGCAGGGTTCCTGTGGCTAGACCAATCCTTCTCTCAAAACTAGTAGGGGTGAGTTTTGGGGAAAATTCTCTGGTAGGTGCCTCTAGGCAAGGGCCAGTGTACAGATGTTAGTCCAAACCACACCACAAAGTAGGGATAGATCTCATCTAGTGGGAGGCATGCTAGTTGAGCCACAGTTTCCTCTTGCTGTGGTAGGGGAAGTGCTTTCAGTCCACTGGGCCACACAGTGCACAGTTATTGTCAGATATGGTGGGGAGGTAGGACCCAGATTTATTTAATTTTTTTTTTCTAGCAGTTGTCTTTGCAACACTTACTTCCATGGTTGCTATAGGGACTGGGTAGGGTCCAAATCCCTTCACCTCTCTAGGGCATGGCTGAGCTGGGCTAGTTCCTGATTAGCCCACGCAGATGGAAGCAGGTTGCAGCAGGGAATACTCTGTCCATAACCAAAAAAAGGGTAGGCCTTGGTCACAATATGGCTGGAGCCATAATTGCTCCCTATTCTGCCAGGCAAGAGTGAGACCTTAAGGAAGATATATATGCCTAGGTGCAGGAAAGTTGGAACTTTGGTCTCTTGTGGTACTTTTTTGTGGGATGAGAGATCCTGTGGTCCATTGCTCATGGAGAGCCCCTGGGTGGGAGAAGGGTTCTCTTTTACCCTCTATTCAGCCATGGGCTCCTCTGGGTCTGGTTTGCTCCATAACTGTCCTCTGCTCTCTTCTTTCTTCTTTCTTTTTTTTTTTTTT
>NW_003852679.1:193536-212017 GCF_000181295.1 Otolemur garnettii
ATGTTCTTAAGTGATCTTCCTTGGATTTATAGCTTGCCGAACTTCTTTCTGGGCTCAGCTCCCTGTCTTTGACTTCATAGATTCTGATTCCAACCAGTTTTTCTTCCTTTGTTCAGGAGCCTCTGACCAGGGTTGCTACCAGTTGGCCATCTTCCCAGAATTCCCTTCTTTCTTCTTTCTTGTCTTTGTTCTCTAGTTTGTCTCAGTGGGGTTGCTGAATGCCTTAACTTCTATGGTAGAATACCTGTCATCTACCCCTTTCACCACCAATTTCAACTGCTCTGAATTCACTTTAGTCCTATTTTTCTAGGTCTGGCTCATCTGACAAAAGCTGCCTCTAGTCAGCCATCTTGCCCCTCCCACCAAGTGTGAAGAACTAAGCTCACTTTTGTGGCCCACCACACAAAAGCAAGTAAGTTTTATAATACAATATTCAATATTGTATAATAATATTTGTGCCTATTTAAGGTAATAGTAAAAACATTGTGATTTTCATAGTATGTGGATGACTAAAGATAAAAATATGACATTGAAGACTATGTGTAATATCACAATTGTGATTAGAATTGGTGAATGGCCAACAAGTGAACATGTCTGGAAAGCAAGTTAATGAGATTTTGCTACTATGGCTATTACATTTTTTTGTTTTAAATATGTATGCATAACGCTTGCCTATGCATCATTCATGGTAAGAACCTAGGTGTTTATATTATTCCCATTATTATCTTGTTTTATTTTTAAACCTTAAAAAATACAAGCTAATGGCACATGTGAGATGGACCCAGATGGCCAGCTGGGCTTGGAGTAGAGCTGGGTCAGGATGGACGATGGCCAGCCAGGCTTGGAGCAGAGCAGGATCAGGATGGATAGGATGTTCTGACCACCCTAATATCTTAATTGTCAACGAGAGTGGGATGGGCAAATCCAACCTTCTCTTGAGGTTCACACAAGATACTTTTAATCCAGAACTTGCAGCAACAATAGGTGTTGACTTTAAGGTGAAAACATTTTCAGTGGATGTAAATAAGGCTAAATTTGCAATTTGGGATACTCGTGGTCAAGAGAGGTTTAGAACATTAACTCTTATCTATTATAGAGGTCCACAGGGTGTTATATTAGTTTATGATGTCACAAGAAGAGACACCTTTTTTTTTAATTAAATCATAGCTGTGTCCATTAATGCAATCAGAGACATCTTTGTTAAACTGGATAATTGGTTAAATGAATTGAGAACATACTGTACAAGAATAGTAAATATGGTAGTTGGAAATAAAATTGATAAGGAAAATTGTGAAGTTGATTGAAATGAAGGCCTGAAGTTTGCACAAAAGGATTCTCTGTTATTTATAGAAGAAAGTGAAAAAACATGTAATGGTATATAATGTACCTTTCAGGAACTTGTTAAAAAGATCATTCAGATACCAAGACTGTGGGAAAGTGAGAAGCAAAATAAAGGAGTCTAACTGTCACACAGTGAAGAAGGCAGAGGAGGCAGGGCCTGTGGTGGTTATTTTTCTGTGTTAAAAACTCTGGGAAATTCCATCCTTCTCTTGTATATTTTATCAGATAGTGTCATATTTCTGTATATAAACTCTTTAACTTATATTTTAGGGACCTTGCAGTTTGCACATAATTGTTTTGTATCATGACAGTAAATATTTGCGGGAAATCCCACTTGTTGGCTTTCCCAGGTAAAATGTTAGTGTATGCAAGCACAGTTTGCAGTGTGCCATATTTTCATGTAACATAAAATAGGTGTACCTTTTAAGTACATTTGATCTATGATTTACATTTATCATGCAATTAAAAAGTCCATCTACTATCTGGTATATGTTAACACAAGGTCCACTTTTGGTCTCTTTGCTTAAATCATCCTATCAGTTACTGAATCATTTGATATGTGTAGAACTCACAGAACCACAGGGAAGTAGACAGGTATCATAAAACCTGGAAAATTTTCTTTCAAGAACAACTATGAGCATGATTCCATAGGCAGTCTAGAATGTTTACTCATTACAGAATGTAGTACATGCCAATGTACAATTGAATTTCTACTCTGATGATACTTCTAAAATATCATTGATATGTTAAACAAATGATATACTTCAGTTATTAGCTCAGTTGCTTAACTGGAGTTTTAATCCTGTGATATGTACATTGGATTCATGACCCTTTGCACAGCTTTTTTAGTTATGTGGTGTTTGGCAGAATGACAATAGTGTTTAACTAATTTTAGTTTCAGAAGGATATGAATAGCATGTTTATTGTGACTCCAATGCTACTTACCACTTTTAAAACCAACACCTTTTTTCATCAATAAGGGTAGTGTTTGTTGACGTACTTCAACTATAGATTGTGTGATGTTTATGAATATCTGTATCTTATAGCTTCCATAATGGCTAGTTGATATTCAAAAACCTATCTCTGTGTTTTGAGGGATGAGAACAAAAAAACACTAGATGACAATTTGAGAAAGACATATTGTTTCCAGCTTCTTATGTGTTGGGGAAGATGTTGTCACAGTAAAAATTTGGTAATTTGCTGTAACAGGTAAACAGTAGTTTATCAAAATTAAATTGTATGGACTAATAAATATTTTTCACAGTAAAAAAAGCCAAGAAAATATAAAGATTATATTAAAACTATATGAATAGCCTCATAAAGGAAAACCAAGCAGCTAATAAATGTTAAGGGAAATTATTTAGGCAAGGACAAACTGAAGTTAAGGTGAAATAAAATTTTTAGCATATTATGCATGCTGTTGGAGATCTAAATTGTTACTGTCTTTCAGAAAGCAATCTGATAAAATATCTCAAACTGTTAATATTCTATTCAATATGAATAACAATGCCTGCTTTAGAGGTTGTTAAAATTAAATCAGTTAGTAAACACAAATTGCTTACACATATGTCTGACAAATAGTATGTCCTAGTAAATATCTGTACATTTTTTGCTATTATTTATCATTTTTCTTTTTTTTATTAAATCATAGCTGTGTACATTAATTCAGTCATGGGGTACAGTGTACTGGTTTAATATACAATTTAAAATATTTTCACCAAACTGGGTAACATAGCCTTCATAGCATTTTCTTAGTTATTCTGTTAAGACATTTATACTCTGCATTTAGAAAGATTCACATGTATCCTTGTAAGATGGACCATATATATGGTCCCACAAATCATCCTCTCACCACCCATCCTCCCCCCTCACCTCCCCTTCCTCTCGCCCATCCCCATATTCTTGGGCTACAATTGGGCTATAGCTTTCATATGAAAGCAAGAAACTAGTTTCATAGTAGGGCTGAGTACATTGGATACTTTTTCTTCCATTCTTGAGATATTTTGCAAAGAAGAATATGTTCCGGCTTCATCCATGTAAACATGAAGGAGGTAAAGGCTCCATCTTTCTTCAAGGCTGCATAATATTCCATGGTATACATATACCACAATTTATTGATCCATTTGTGAATTGATGGGCATTTTGAGTTCTTCCATGATTTACCAATAATGAATTGGGCTGCAATAGACATTCCGGTACAAATATCTTTGTTGTAATGTGATTTTTGGTCTTCTGGATATGTACCTAGTAGAGGAATTATAGGATCAAATGGTAGGTCTATTTTTAGTTCTCTAAGTGTTCTACAAACATCTTTCCAAAAGGGACGTATTAGTTTGCATTCCCACCAGCAGTGTAGAAATGTTCCCCTTTCTCCACATCCATGCCAGCACCTCTGGATTAGGGATTTTGTGATGTGGGCTAATCTTACTGGAGTTAAATGATATCTCAAAGTAGTTTTGATTTGCATTTTTTTCTGATGATTAATGATAATGAGCATTTTTTATATGTCTGTAGGCCATGTGCCTGTCTTCTTCAGAGAATTTTCTCTTCAAGTCCCTTGCCCACCCTGAGATGGGATAACTTGTTCTTTTCTTGCTAATACATTTGAGTTCTCTGTGGATTCTGGTTATTAAACCTTTGTCAGAGACATTACCTACAAATATCTTCTCCTATTCTGAGGGCTGTCTGCTTGCTTTACTTACTGTGTTCTTGGCTGTGCACAAGCTTTTTAGTTTGATCAGGTCCCAGTAGTGTATTTTTGATGTTGCTTCAATTGCCCAAGGGGTCCTCCTCATAAAATTTTTGACAGGCTGATTTCTTAAAGTGTTTTCCCTACATTTTCTTCAAATACTTTTTATAGTTTCTTGTCTTAAATTTAAGTCTTTAATCCAGTGAGAGTCTATCTTAGTTAATGGTGAAAGGTCTGAGTCCACTTTCAGTCTTCTGCAGGTTGCCAGTCAGTTAGTCCAGCACCATTTTTTACATAGGGAATCTCTTCCATCTCAATGTTTTTAATTGGCTTGTCAAAGATCAGATCATGCTTTTTTGATCACTATTTATTAACAGTATAGTCTGAGGTCTGGTAGTGTGATTCCTCCTGCTTTTTTTTTTTTTTCTGAGTAATGTCTTGGCTTTTCCAGGTTTTTTTTTTTTTCTGATTCCATATAAAACAAAGTATTATTTTTTTCAAGATCTTTAAAGTATGACATGGGTCTTTAATAAGGATTATGTTGAAATCATATATTGCTTTGGGTAGTATGGGCATTTTAATAATGTTGATTCTTCCCAGCCATGAACATGGTTTGTTTTTCCATTTGTTAACATTTTCAGTTATTTCTTTCCTTAGAATTTCATAGTTCTCTTTATAGAGATCTTTTAGATCCTTTGTTAGGTAAACTCCCAAATATTTCATCTTCTTGGCACAACTGTGAATGGAATAGAGTCCTTGACTGTTTCTTCAGCTTGACTATTGTTGGTATATATCAAGGCTACTGATTTATGAGTGTTGATTTTGTAGCCTGAGATGCTGCTATACTCCTTGATCATTTCTAAGAGTTTTGTAGTAGAATCCCTGGTGTTTTCCACATAAACAATCATATCATTTGTGAAGAGTGAAAATTTGATCTCTTCTGATCCTATATGGATACCCTTGATTGCCTTTTCTTCCCTAATTGTGATGACTACAACTTCCACTACAATATTAAAGAGCAATGGAGACAATGGGAAACCTTGCCTGATTCCTGATCTGATTGGAAATGATTTCAATTTAACTCCATTCAATATGATATTGGCTGTAGGTTTGCTTCTATCAGTTCAAGAAATGTCCATTCTATACCAATTTTCTTAAGTGTTCTGATCATGAAGCGTTGCTGGATATTATTAAAAGCTTTTTCTGCATCAATTGAGAGAATCATATGCTCTTTGTTATTTTGATTTACTTATATGATGAATTATATTTTTGGATTTACATATGTTGAACCAGGCTTGGGACACTGGGATAAAACCTACTTGGTCGTGGTGCACAATTTTTTTGATGTGGTGCTGGATTCTGTTTGTTAGGATTTG
Source organism: Otolemur garnettii (assembly GCF_000181295.1). NCBI lineage: Eukaryota > Metazoa > Chordata > Mammalia > Primates > Galagidae > Otolemur > Otolemur garnettii. The sequence goes on from NW_003852679.1 coordinate 198,943, forward strand.
CTGAATTATTTCAGATCAATATTCATTAGTGATATTGGTCTATAATTTTATTTTCTTGATTCTTTTCCTGGTTTGGGGATCAAGGTGATGTTTGCTTCATAGAATGTGGTGGGTAGTATTACTTCTTTTTCTATATTTTGGAAAAGGTTAAGTAATATAGGTTCTAGTTGCTCTTTCAAGGTTTGGTAGAATTCTGACGTGAAGCCATTTGGTCCCAGGCTTTTCTTTTTAGGGAGATTTTGTATAGTTGATGCTATTTCAGAAATTGATATAGGCCTGTTCAAAATTTCCACTTTCTTCTGGCTGTTGGAAGGTGGCATGCTTCCAAGCATTGGTTGATTTCCTTCAGATTTTCATATTTCTTCAGTATAGTTTTGTTTCAAAAATTTGGTAATTTTGTTCTTGACCTCATCTCTGAGCCAGCTACCATTCAGCATGAGGTTATTTAGCTTCCATGTTTTTGTATGAGTTTGCATAATTCTGTTGTTACTGAGTTCGACTTTTATTCCGTGATGGTCTGAGAAGATGCAAGGAATAATTTCTATTTTTTAAAATTTGCTTGTGACCTAAAGTGTGATCAATTTTGGTGTATGCTCCATGGAGTGATGAGAAAAATGTGTATTCAGTTTTGTTAGGATGAAATTTTCTGTAGATGTCTGTTAAATCCAAATGTTAGATGGTTAAGTTTAAATCTAAAATTTCTTTGCTCAGCTTCTTATTGGAGGATCTATCCAACACTGCCAATAGAGTGTTGAAGTCTCCAACTATGATGGTGCTGGGAGAAATCAAGTTTCTCATGCCTGTTAGAGTGTCTCTTATAAATTGAGGTGCATTCTGGAATATTAATAATTGAAATCTCATCATATTGAGGATTACCCTTAACAAACATAAAGTGACCATCATTGTCCTTGCTTACTTTTCTTGGTTTAAAGCCTATTGTGTTTATGAATAAAACTGCAACACTTGATTTTTTCTGCCTTCCATTTTTTCTGGAATATAGATGACAATCCCTTCACCTATATCTTTTAAGGTAAGATGAGATTCTGTATACAGCAGATAGCTGGCCTAAGTTTTTGTATCCAGTTAGCCAACCTGTGCCTCTTTAGAGGACAATTTAAGCCATTCACATTGATAGAAATTATTGATAAGCCTGGTAAAATTTTGGGTGTCGAGTTTTTTGAAAGTCCAGTGGACATTTTTAATCTTTTCGCCACTGTGGAAGTTGGAATTTGATCAGAAGTTTCTGAGTGAGTTTACTTTTGTGGTGAAGGATTGTACTGGTCATTATGGAGGATAGGTCTGAGAATTTGCTGGAGAGCTGGTTTAGTTATGGCAAATTTCTTCAACATGTGAATGTCATTAAAGTATTTAATTTCTCCATCATAGATGAAACTCAGTTTAGCTGGATACAGGATACTGGGTTGAACATTGTTTTGTTTTAGGAGATTAAATGTTGATGATCACCCTCTTTTAGCCTGAAAGTGTTCAGCAGAGAGATCTGCCATCATTCTAATATTCTTCCCCTTGTAGGTTATGGTTTTCTTATATCTGTCTGCTTTTAGGATTTTCTCTTTCATATTAACTTTAGTGAAGTTAATTATGATGTGCCTGGGGGATGTCCTATTCAGGTTGTCATGCTGGGGTTCTGAAACTGAGAGCTATCTGAATTTCAGAATCTCTTGGCATATCTGGAAAGTTGTCTTGCATAATTTCATGAATAAGAGCCTCTGCGTTTTGTGAAGCAACTTCATCACCTTCAGGGATTCCTAGAAGGCGAATATTAGTTTTCTTTGAATTATCCCAGAGCTCTCTGAGAGAATGATCTGCTTTTTTCTCACCATTTCTCTTCCTCTTTGAGCATTTGAGTATGTTCAAAAGCTTTATCTTCAATGTCAGAGATCCTTTATTCTGCCTGCTTCATTCTGTTAGCAAGGGATTCTACCATATTTTTCGGATCTTTGAAGGCTGCAAACTCTTGGCTTAATGTGTCAAAATCTTTGATCATTTTGTCTTTGAAATAATTGAATTCTTGAGACATCCTTTGAATAATTTGAAATTCTGATTCTCTCCTTTCCTCCATTCTGTTGATCTTACTTGCTATTCAGACTCTGAACTAGATTTCTGACATCTCAGCCATCTGTTTATGGATTGGGTCTTCATTTGCATCTGACATATCTTTCCTTGGGGGGCGGGTTGATCTACTCTGGTTATTCATGTTACAGGAGTTTCTCCACTGATTATGCCCCATGCTTAATTTAGATCATTTGGCCTTTCTCCTAGAGCTTTGCCAAGGACCCGTACACTGCCATGGCCTGAGAAACTGGGGCTGTCCTTGTTTTGGTGGGGCTAAGTTGCTCTGTCTTCTTGTCAGCTGGTCTCCGTTTTTTTTTTTTTTTTTTTTTTGAGACAGAGCCTCAAGCTATCCCCCTGGGTAGAGTGCCGCGGCATTACAGCTCACAGCAACCTCCAACTCCTGGGCTCAAGCGAGTCTCCTGCCTCCACCTCCCAAGTAGCTGGGACCACAGGCACCTGCCACAGCGCCTGGCCATTTTTTGCTTGCAGCCATCATTGTTGTTTGGCAGGCCTGGGCTGGGGATTCGAACCCGCCACCTTAGGTGTATGTGGCTGGCACCTTAGCCACTTGAGCCACAGGCACCGAGCCAGCTGGTCTCTGTTCTACCCTAGTAAATAAGTTACTCTGGGTTGAAGTCTCAGCTGTGGATATATATCCGTAATTAAGTCACCCTGTCCCCCACAGACAACAATTGGAAAATGAAAATCACACCTTCCCACAACCACACACCCAGGGTACCACTTTGGATACTCCCTGGGTGATTGGCCCAGTTCAAGATGTCTAAATCAATTATTGCAGTCAGCACTGGTTTCAGGTGGGGGAGTTCAAAAGGTCTCTGGCAACTAGATAGCAGGTATCTGCTGGCAGCTCAGGTATGACTGGCTCTGGTGCTCTATGAGGTCAGAAGGACCAACTCAGGAAATAAATTAGTCTGGTAAGGTTGATGCCTCCTTCCCCACCTTTCACCTCTGTCACATTCAGTCACTGGTAACTCCAGTGGGGCTGGGACTGTGACCCAGTTCCCCCAATAAGCAGATGCCCCAGGGATTTATACTTGCCTGAGTCAGAGAGAGATCTATGTCTCCTCAGCCAGGTCTCTGTTCTTGGCTGCTATTTGGCAGGAGGAGCTGAGGCCTGACAATCTCGTGTGCTTAATGGAGGCTAGGGCAGTTCCAGCCTTGCCCCTGATTCACGTTGCTGGTAGAACAGCATAACTTTGCAGAGTTTGTTTCTGTCCTGGTTATCAGATGCTGCTTGAGGTGAAAGAAACCATGACTCAGTTCTGGGCAATGACAAGCAGTTGGAGCTCACACTGAGCTGTCAGTTCCTGCCTCTGCCTGCCTGCCTTTGTCTCAGGTATGATCCCCTGGGGGCCAGGTGCTTCTCAGCTTCAGTAGAGTGGACCTCTGGCTCAGCCCCTCCTTGGAAGTCTGCCATCCCTGCGCATGTGTCTTCTATTCCCCACGCTCCTTTACTCACATCTCAGATCTGTCTGCCAGTAGCTGCCACTGGAGAATGTGCCTAACTTCCTCTGGTTGCCCAGAGAGACAGGGCATGTCTGTCTGGGATAGCTGCCCCAGGGATGTGAGCATTACTATTCCCGCCACTGCTGCTGTTGTATGCCTGGGGGCACTGTCATCACTCCTATATGGTTCCCTTTCAGCTGACTGTCCTCTCCTTACTCTAGTGCCACAGGATCACTACAGCCAAGCAAGAGCCTGTCCCATGTACACACCTCTCAAGAAAATGCCCAAGAATCTGGACTCCATGAGGGACAGGCTTCCAGACCTCAGGGTGAGCATGGAGGGGAGTGCTGGGAGTTTGGTGTTGTAGGTAGAGAATATATATAGCTTTATACAGTTTATTCCTGGCAGGAGAGTGTCATGGCACCCTAGTATGGGTAGGAGGTCCAGGTTTTAGAGGTTCTCTCCCTTGGGATGGAATTGGAGGATGTTTGAACTCTGCTCGCTTATTTGTATGGAGTTTACTGTGAGCCCTTCTCATGGGGGAGGGGACTCCCATGTACTTGGCAATGGATTAAGTACCTTTTGTTTGTATCTTTGGGGTCACAGCTTGCTTAAGCAGAGTTGATTTGTGTTCTTCAACTTTCTCTCTTGGCTCAGCTCCAAACCATCAGCTTACTTGCTAACCTTCTGTCTTTTAACTCTCCTTCTGGTCAGGAGCCTCTGTAGAAAATTGGGTGTGGTCTGCCATCTTACATACACTTTTAAAGCCCTCTTCAGGGGGTGGCTGGCTGGGAGGATTCAGTGATACATGTAAATAGTTAGCATAGCTCCTGGAACAAAGTAAAGGCTTAATATCCAGGAGGTGCCATTGTAAGGGGAGTGACTTTTCTTTAGCCTGGCCCATCCAAAAGCCTCCAAATGCTTCTGGAGAGCTTGTGGGCTGAGGGCTGTATTCTATCCACTCTCATGCAGCACCATCTCAGGGGAAGCAGAACCTGCTTGGAGTTGTCTGGTCTGCGTGTCACTGTCACCTCACTACAGCTGCCTCCCCAGTAGCCCCATTGGCTCTCTCCATTTTTCTTATTATTAATTCTTTATCTAGAAATACACTTCTCCTTGTCAAGTGTACAAAACAAAAGCTATATTATAAACCTTTATATGTGATAGTTCTCTATAGGCCTCTATAGTTGCAATCTCTGGAAATCTCTTTATTTTCTATCATTATTACATTGTATAATGGAATATTATCTATTAAGTAATGAATTAATATATACACATACAGCAAAAAATTAACACTATCCATTATCAAATAAAACCTGCTGGTTCAAAACACTGCATTCATTTGTGAAAAAAACAACCTTTTTATATGTTTCTCTATATTTTTTATAAAGGAAAGGCATAATTCAGAATGGAAAATTATGTAAAGATATGTACAAGATTACTTAGCTTGGTTTCCTCACATACTAAAAGTAGATAGAGAGTAGATAAGAGATTAAAAGTATATATCACAGTAAAATTAGAAAATAATGTATAATATCAAGTAAAATACTTAAAACAATATAAATATATAAAATAACTGAAGATGAACAAAATTAAACATAGACAAGAATTATTCCCATAGTTGTTGCAAATATGGTTTATTTTAAAGACTTGTGCAATTTTCATTTATTTTTCAGACATATATTGATATTTATATTTTTAGATTGGTATTAGATTTAAATGTATTAGATTTAAATCTCAAGATGAAGGCCTAAAATTCAAGTCTTACAAGAATCACATCTAAATACTATATGTTGAAACAAATATAGCATTCATGCTCTTTTTAAAGCTCAGTTTAGTGCAGCAAATGTAAAAATTTTATAAACTGAAAACAACTCTATGATAAGAAGAATGGTCACTCACTGTTTTTTAAGATGGAGAGTATAGGTTTTCCTGATGATTTTGATGACATAAGCAACCTATAGCAAAGTATTAAGGGAGAAATTAATTGTTAGAAATTCTAGCTTTACATAAGTAACATGTCATAAGTTTTCTAAATGTATATAGGAACAGATATTAGCCTACATGGCTCAAAATCATACATACATATGTTAGAATACTTCTATCATTCTCAATCTTAGAAAATATGACAGAATTAATCATGATTAAATTTAAATAAAATCAAGAAATATAAATTATTTAAAAACTGAGACCATTAGCTGTTAGCATTTATTAAGCATCAAAATAAAATCTGAATTTAAAATGAAGAATACCTTAGAAATTTCATTCATTGAAGAAATTAAAATTTTCCTTTGTTTTTCTAAATTGCAGTTTACAGCACAAGTATCTTAAAAGTCAAATAATACAGTCTGTGTTCCCTTTTACAATTACAGGAATTATTCTCAGCTGTGGAGGTAGTACCACAGCAGACCTCATCTCCCTGTACTCTTTGAGAATGCTTTATCTCACTATCTTTTTTGAAACATTGTCAACTCCCACAAAATCACAACCTTCTGGGACAACTCACATTTAATGATGCTCCCTTTATCCCAATTCCAGATATTTCTGAGTAGCCACCACCTCTTCATACTTCCTTGAGACTCACATGTCATGTAAAGTCTGATTATCCTTCCCCATTCCTACTTTCTTCCCTCTCAGTCCACAGGAGCTCAGTACAAGGGCGTCCCCTATTAAATTTCCTTCACACAGACTCCATCCCAAGGAAATCAAACCATGACATAATTATGAAACACATGCATCCTCTAGATCAGTGGTTCTCAACCTTCCTAATGCTGGGACCCTTTAATACAGTTCCTCATGTTGTGGTGACCCCCAACCATGAACTTATTTTCATTGCTACTTCATAACTGTAATTTTGCTACTTTTATGAATTGTAATGTAAATATCTCATATGCAGGAGGTATTAAGGTGACCCCCGTGAAAGGGTCATTTGATCCCCAAAGGGGTCGTGACTCACAGGTTGAGAATACCAGCTCTAGATCTAAGTAAACTGGTAAATTCTGGTGAATGTTTCACATAACATTTGAAAATAGCATGTTTTGTCATTGGGTGCAGTTTTCTATATGTCATCTCAAAGATTCCTGTATTCAGTCTTTTGCAACCTTACAGCAATTGAAAGATGTGTTGGTGTCCCCCCAAAAAATAATTGTGACCTTGATTTTTGCTGATTCTGTAGTTTTTAACATTACACATTTAGGAGATCTGTTCTTGAGTGCAAACATTTAGTATGGTGGCATTTTCATAATAAATTTATCCCTGTATTGATAATGAAAGTCTTTTATATCTCTAGAAGCAATTTTTTTTCTTATGGTATTTTTAATTATATGTTTTTCCAGCTTTATTGAGGTACTATTGACAAGTAAAAAAGAAAAAAAAATGCATATAAAATATATTAAAGAGTATATAAAGTGTACATGATATTTTGATATACATATACCTTGTGAAATAAACTCACAATCAGATTAATAGATATCCATCACCTCACAGTGCTGTGAGAACACCTGAGATCTACTTTCTCAAATTTCAAGTATGTGAAATATAATTATAATTGTCACCATGGTGTACACTTGGTCTTTCAAACTTATTCATTTCCTAACTATAAGCTTGTAGCCTTTAATCTATTAATCTTCCCCCCCACCAGCTCAATAACTATCATTCTGCAGAAACCAGGTCTAGAACTGTGCACGTGGTTGTCTGCAGGAGCCTGAGGTGGTCACCTCTGCATCCCTGAGAGCAAGAGAGCAAGGGTCACATGTGGGCCTGTCTGCTCGCAGGCAAACACTCTGTGGCCTCCCTAGGTCCCTGGGGTGTGGTGCCTGCAATAGCTCTGGCTAGGGTTTCCCCAGGGAGGAAGAGGGAGGGGGTTGGTAGCTCAGGTGGCTGGTGTCTTGAGAAGGCCAAAGCCTGTGACCCTCAGAGACAAAAGCTATGGGATTCTGCCAAGCATGAGCTGGATGTTTACCTGAGCTGTGAAAGAAAGTTGCAGTTCTCTGTGGACAGGCCGCTAGGGTCTTCTGTGGAAAATACTGAGGGAATCCTGGTGATAAAGGCCTCTGCTGTCCCTTGCAGAGATGCCCTGGAAGATTATGGAAGCATGAGCTGCATGGCTGATACAGTCAGCCCTCACTCTTTCTTCCTATTCATCTCCACATGTCTTAGCAATGCCCATCTCTCCAGCTATCTCTGTGGGGTGAAATTGAAGTGGGTCGTTAGGGCAGGACCAGGAAAGGGTGGTGGAGCTGGTTATTTGGTAGACTCCCCTTTTCCCTGTAAAAGGGACACAGGGGCCAGGGAGTTTCAGACTGAATAGTGTTGGAGAGGGGCGTGGAATGATGCAGGCAAAATGAAACTCTTCTTCCGTTTCTCTGCATTTATTGTCAGCTTTTTGCTTTACTGGGTTGCTACAGCTTCTTAAATAAATGGGTGCTTGAGCTTTCCACAGAGACCTGTGTTATTCTTTTTTAACGAAGGACAAAGGCATCTCCTATACCACTGTCTTAGGAAAGTTCTGGAAGTGCTTCATACTTTAAATTCTACTCTGGTATCAACATAGTTACATCAGCTTGCTTTTGATGTTTTCGTCTTGTAACATTTTCAACTTTTAATCCATTGCAGTTGAGTTTGAAGTCATAGGTAGTTTTAAAAATTATATACTTATAAATATTAGAAATGCATTCTGAAAAATAACAGCAAGTTGCTAGCTCTGGAAATTTACAAGCATAAATATGCCCCCAAATCATTTTTATTGCATAATAGGTTTTTTAAGATATATATATATATACATATATATATATAATTAAAGATATATATATTCAAGAAACCATTTCAGTATTGCTTCTTCTAGTATCCCTCCTTTATTCTATTATTTGAGAATAAAGGTTCATAATTTGCAATCTCCATTCTGCACTATCAGGAAATGCACTAATAGGTATCAACATCTATCCAGTTACTTCATGAAGAAACCAGGGTTTCATCATTTTTACCTGTAGCTTACTAATAATAACAATAAATATTTAAAAAAAATTTAAGCACCAGGGCTGAGCCCTTCATTAAATACTTTTAGAAGTTTCACATTGCATGCATGGAGGTAGACATGACTCCATTATTATATTCATTTGCCAGTTAAGAACATTTAAGATACAAAGATATTGAGGTATCTCACAATTTTCCATAGATGTTTGCAGTCCTATCAACAGTGTATAAGAGTTCTTTTTTCTCTACATCCATGCTGGAACCTGTTATTTTGGGACCTTTTAATAGGAAACTGTCTCACTGGAGTTAGGTAATATCTCAATGTGGTTTTGATTTGCATTTTCCAAATGATTAGAGATGTTGAGCATATTTTCATGAGTTTATTGGCCATGAGTATATTTTCATTTGAAAAGTTTTTGTTTGTGTCTTTTGTCCACTTTTAAATGGGGTTGTTTGGTTGTTTCTTACTGATTTGACAAGTTTTTGGTAGGTTCTGGTTATCACTCCTTTAACAGATGTATAGCATGTAAATATTTTGTACCATTCTGTAGATTATCTATTTGCTCATTTGATTGTGTCCTTGCCTTTCAAAAGCTTTTTAATTTGAGCAGGTTCCATTTACTTATTTTTGTCCTTTAACTGATATCTTTTGAGGTTCAGTGATCCCACTGCTGAGTATATACCCAAAGGAAAATGGTAAGTGTATTAAGAGGACACCTACACTTGCATGAACACCTTACAATTTGTAGGAAAGAGTTCCTCTTTTATGTTAACTTTGGCCAGTCTGATAACTATATGTTGTGATTATTGTCTCTTCGTGATGCATCTCCTAGGAGTTCTTTGTGCTTCTAGTACTAGAAGTCCAGAATTCTAGCAAGATCTGGGAATTTTTTTCAAGTATTCCCTCCAATAGGTTTCCTAGCATTGCTGTATTTTCTTTTTCATCCTCAAGAATACTCATGATTTTTATGTTAGTCCTTCTTACATAATCCCTTCTTTGTGGTAGGCTTTGTTTGTTCTTATTTCTTTCTCTCTCAATGACTTGTTTAATTCAAGGGTGTTATCTTCTAGCTCTGATAATATTTCTTCTGCCTCATCTAGCCTATTTTTAAGTCTTCCAACTGTTCTTTATATTTTCTTGAATGAATTTTTATTTCCAATGTTCTGGTTGATATATATTTTTAATTATTCACTTCCTGCATGATTTTTGTGGTTTCTTTGTTTTGTCTCTTTATTTTCTCTTTGACCTTCCTTATGATCCACATTTGAAATTGTTTACTAGTCATTTCAATATTCTCATTTTGGTTGGTTTCCCTACGTATGGAATTATTGTTCTCTTTTGGAAGTGTCTTTTCACTCATATTTTTTATGTTTCTGGAGTTCTGTCACTGATTTTTTCTCATCAAAACAGCCATTAGGTGACACCTGTGGCTCAGTGGGTTGGGCACCGGCCCCATATACAGAGGGTGGTGGGTTCAGACCTGAACCCAGCTGAACTGCAACAACAAAAAAATAGCTGGGCTTGTGGCAGGTGCCTATAGTCCCAGCTATTCAGGAAGCTGAAGCAAGATAATAGCCTATGCTCAGGAGTTGGAGGTTGCTGTGAGCAGTGTGATGCTATGGCACTCTACCAAGAGCGATAAAGTGATACTCTGTCACTACAAAAAAAAAAATGAAAATAAAACAGCCATTGCTTCTTATTTTGGGATCTTTCCTGATTAGATAATGGTACACTCAGTTTAATCTTTGAGACCCTAGGTGGTGCTTGTGGATGAGGCTCAAGCACACATTGAATGAGTCATCAAATGCTGTAAAGATCATGCAAGTTGACCTCCTTTGGTCATTTACAGGAAAGAATAAGCTGTTATATTGCTTGTGGGTCCTGTAATTGGCTCTATTCCCTCAGGAAAAGCATTTAATTTACCTAGATGGTGAGTGGGGCCCTTAAAATTCATAAGCCCTGGGGGAGAGGGGCAAGATGGCCGACACGTACCAGCCTCTGACAGAAGATCCCATCCCAGAGGGAAGGATAAAGTCCAGAAAACACCCAACAAAGTCGAAAATTGGGAACCCAGTCAAGAGAGAAGAGTGATACTGGCAGGACACCTCTGCTGAGGCAAGTGAGGACTCCTAGGAAGCAATCTACAGGTGCATAATACACCCCAAAGGAAAAGTGTCCATCCCCTCCCCCAAGAAAACTGTGCTTTTCCTTTGTCTTCTCTTAAACCACTCCTCTGAGTCTCCTTCAGGTGATCGATAAACTGAGGACCTAATATCTCACCCCACGAGTGAGAGCTACTGACAGTGGGGTCTACTCCCCTGGAGGGACCCTGCTGAGACCCTGAACACCCTCCCCCAGGCAGAAAAGTGGAACTGGAATTCGCACTGCCATTTTGAGTTTCCAGCCCACCTTTCCCACCTTGCCTGCAGAGACAGTGACAGGACACCCAAAAGCAGCATCCCCCCACCCTGTGGGACCAACTCCCTGTCCCAGTATTGCACTGGGAGAACTGCTTGAATTGCGTGCTCTGTGGAGACTGATCCTGCCAGACAGCAGTGTTCTGGGCCAAGCCACAGTCTCTGCTTCACCGGGGGGCCACCTCCACACCCCCAGGACTGAATCTCATGCACCGGCATGCCCCACTGTCTACCTGCCTGGTCTGTGGTCCCCTGATCTCCAGGGGCCGCTGCAGCAGTGTGCCCAGGACTGAAGCCCCTGGGCTAGTGCTTCCCACTTCTGCCTGCCTTCCCTGTCCACGGTCCCACTTCTGGGGGAACGCCACTGCAGCATGCCCAAGACTGAATCCCACAGGCCAGTGCTTCCTACGGCCACCTGTCTGCCTGATCAGTGGTCCCTGCTCCCTGAGAGATGCCACCACTGCTGCCACTGCATGACTAGGACTGAATCCCATGGGCTGGGTCTTCCTCCTCCCTTGGGGACCGCTGCCACCGCTGCTGCCACCGGGTGCCCAGGACTGAATCCTGCAGGCCAGTGCTTCCTGTGCACACTTGCCTGCCTGGTCCATGGTCCTGCTCCGCGGGGCCCACTGCCAGCACCACATGCCCAGAACTGAATCCTGCAATCCAGCGCATCCTGTGCTTCCATCCCTGCCAGGGCAGTGGTCTCTGCCTCCCAGGGGCTCGCCACCTGCGCATGCCCAGGACTGTTTCCACCAGTCAGTACGCTCCATGCCCGGCTGCCTGCTGGTTGCCCCCTGCACCCCAGAGGCTCCCTGGTGGCCACACAGAAGACTGATCCACCCAGCCAGTATGCCCCCCATGCAGCTACCTGCCTGTTGCTGTCTCCACTCCTTGGGGGCTCCCCAGTGGCACCCACTGAGGACTGATCCAGCCAGCACATCTTTTTCGCTGCTCCCTGAAGGTTGCTCCCCTGATCCCTGGGGATGCTCCAGCATTCCAGGCTGGGTCTGAGAATGATGAGAGAATGGTCAGTTGAGAGGGAACCATGCTCAAGCAGTGAGACCATAAAGTGAAGAGCAACAGCAGCAGCAGTGGGAACAAAAGCTTTACATTCCTGAGGCTTTTCTGGGCAGACATCTCCTATCTATCTAGACAATCAGAAGAAGCCACTGGCCAGAACAGTTTTAGGAACAGTCTTTGAAAGGTGCCATTTCAGCATGGGCCAGGATAAGCTGAAAAACTCTGGTAACCAAAACAACCAGAGTAGATCAACTCCCCCCCAAGTAAGGATGGGCAGATGCAATTGAAGACCCCTTCTATAAACAGATGGCTGAGATGTCAGAAATCGAGTTCATAATCTGGATAGCGAATAAGATCAACAGATTGGAGGAAAGGAGGGATCTAGAATTTCAAATTATTCAAAAGCTGTCTCAAGAATTTAATGATTTCAACTATAAAATGATCAAAGACTAGGACATACTGAAGCAAGAGGTTGCAGGCCTTAAAGATCTGAAAAATACAGTTGAATCTCTCTTTCAGAGAATGGACCAGGCAGAAGAAAGGATCTCTGACACTGAAGACAAAGATTCCAAACATGGCCAGACTCTCAAAGGTCAAGAAAAATGGAGAATAAAAACAGACCACTTGCTAAGAGAGCTCCAGGATAATTCAAAGAAAAATAATATTCGCCTTATAGGAATCCCTGAAGGTGACGAAGTTGCTTCACAAAACACAGAAACTCTCCTTCATGAAATTATGAAAGAGATCTTTCCAAACATGCCAAGAGATTCTGAAATTCATATAGCTGACAGTTTCGGAACCCCAGCACAACTCAACATGAACAAGACATCACCCAGGCATATCATAAACAACTTCACAGAAGTTAACACGAAAGAGAAAATTCTGAAAGCAGCTAGAAACAAGAAAACCCTAACCTACAAGGGGAAGAAAATTAGAATGACTGCAGATCTCTCTGTTGAAAGCTTTCAAGCTAGAAGAGGGAGGTCATTGACTTTTAATCTCTTAAAACAAAACAACTTTCAACCCAGAATCCTGTATCCAGCTAAACTGAGTTTCATTTATGATGGAGAAATCAAATACTTTAATGACATTCACATGTTGAAGAAATTTACCATAACTAAAC
>NW_003852679.1:212530-215202 GCF_000181295.1 Otolemur garnettii
TAAATTGCCCTCTAAAGAGGCACAGCCTGGCTGGCTGGATACAAAAACTCAGGCCAGATATCTGATGCATACAAGAATCTCACCTTACTTTGAAAGACAAGCATAGACTCATAGTTAAAGGATGGTCATCTATATTCTAGGCCAATGGAAAGCAGAAAAAAGCAGGTGTTGGAAATTTATTCACAGATACAATAGGCTTTAAACTAATAAAAGTGAACAAGGATAAAGATGGTTACTTGATATTAGTTAAGGGTAAAACTCAATATGATGAGATTTCAATTATCAACATTTATGCACCCAACTAGAATGGACCTCAATTTATAAGAGACACTCTAACAAATATGAGCAACATGATTACTGCCAGCTCCATCATACTCAGAGATTTTAAGATTCCTTTGGCAGTGTGGGACAGATCCTCCAACAAGAAGCTTAGAAAAGAAATTTTGGATCTAAACCTAACCATTCAGCATTTGGATTTAACGGACATCTATAGAACATTTCACCCTAATAAAACTGAGTACACATTTTACTCATCAGCCCATGGAACATAGTCTAAAATAGACCAAATCCTAGGTCACAAGTCTAACCTCAGCAAATTTAAAAGAATAGAAATTATCCCTTGCATCTTCTCAGACCACCATGGAATAAAAGTTGAACTCAGTAACAACAGGAATCTGCAGACCCAAACAAAAATGTGGAAGCTAAATAATCTTATGCTCAATGACACTTGGGTCAGAGATGAGATCAAGAAGGAAATTACCAAATTTTTGGAACTGAACAATAATGAAGAGATGAGTTATCAGAACCTCTGGAATACTGCAAAGGCAGTCCTAAGAGTGAAATTTATTGCACTGCAAGTTTTCCTCAAGGAAACTGAAAGAGAGGAAGTTAACAACTTAATGGGACATCTCAAGCAACTGGAAAAGGAAGAACACTCCAATCTGAAACCCAGCAAAAGAAAAGAAATAACCAAAATTAGAGCAGAATTAAATGAAATTGAAAACAAAAGGATTATACATCAGATTAACAAATCAAAAAGTTGGATTTTTGAAAACATCAATAAAATAGATAAACCTTTGGCCAACCTAACCAAGAAAAAAAAACTTAAATCTCTAATTTCTTCAATTAGAAATGGTAAAGATGAAATCACAACAGACCCCTCAGAAAGTCAAGAAATCCTCCATGAATACTACTAGAAACTTTATTCTCAGAAATATAAAAATCTGAAGGAAATCAACCAATACTTGGAAGCACGCCACCTTCCAAGACTTAATCAAAACCAAGTGGAAATGTTGAACAGGGCCATATCAAGCTCTGAAATAGCAGCAACTATACAAAATCTCCCTAAAAAGAAAAGCCCGGCACCAGATGGCTTCACGTCAGAATTCTACCAAACTTCTAAAGAAGAGCTAATACCTATATTATTTAACCTTTTTCAAAATATAGAAAAAGACAGAGCATTATCCAACACATTCTATGAAGCAAACATCACCTTGATACCCAAACCAGGAGAAGACCCAACAAGAAAAGAAAATTATAGACCAATATCTCTAATGAATATTCATGGAAAATATTCAACAAGATCCTAACAAACAGAATCCAGCAACACATCAAGCAAATTATACACCACGACCAAGTGGGTTTTATCCCAGGATCTCAAGGATGGTTCAACATACACAAATCTATAAACGTAATCCACCACATAAACAAATTAAAAAACAAAGACCATGTGATTCTCTCAATTGATGCAGAAAAAGCTTTAAATATCCAGCATCCATTCATGATCAGAACACTTAAGAGGATTGGCATAGAAGGGACTTTTCTCAAATTGATAGAGGCCATCTACAGTAAACCCACAGCGAATATCGTATTGAATGGAATTAAATTGAAATAATTTTCACTCAGATCAGGAACCAGGCAAGGTTGCCCATTGTCCCCATTGCTCTTTAACATTGTAATGGAAGTTTTAGCCATTGCAATTAGGGAAGAAAAGGCAATCAAGGGTATTCACATAGATTCAGAAGAGATCAAACTTTCACCCTTTGCAGATGACATGATTGTATACTTGGAAAATACCAAGGACTCTACAACAAAACTCTTAGAAGTGATCAAGGAATACAGCAGCATCTCAGATTACAAAATCAACACCCATAAGTCAGTAGCCTTTATATATACCAACAATAGTCAAGCTGAAAAAATAGTCAAGAACTCTATTCCATTTAGAGTAGTGCCAAATAATATGAAATATTTGGGAGTTTACATAACAAAGGACATGAAAGATCTCTATAAAGAGAATTATGAAACTCTAAGAAAAATAGCTGAAATTGTTAACAAATGGGAAATCATACCATGCTCATGGCTGGGAAAAGTTAACATTGCTAAAATGTCTATAATACCTAAAGTAATATATAATGTCAATGTAATCCCTATTAAAGTTCCGTTGTCATACTTTAAATACCGCAAAAAAATAATACTTCGTTTTGTGTGGAACCAAAAAAAAACCTCCAATAACCAAGACATTACTCAGAAACAAAAACAAAGAAGGAGGAATCACGCTACCCGACATCAGACTATACTACAAATCTATAGTGATCAAAACAGCATGGTACTGGCACAAAAACAGAGAGGTAGATGTATGGAACAGAATAGAGAACCAAGAGATGAACCCAGCT
>NW_003852679.1:216258-225549 GCF_000181295.1 Otolemur garnettii
CTACTATGAAACTGATAGTTAGCTATCATAGGAAAGCTATAACCCAACTTAAATCCAAGAATACTGGGAAAGGGGAGAGGGAGGGAAGGGGAGGAGGGAGGATGTGTCAAGGGAGGAGTAATATTGGGATCACGCCTATGATCTATCCTACAAATGTAATATGGAATATAAATGTGGAATATAAATGTCTTAACACAATGACTATGATAATGACATGAAGGCTATGTTGGCCAATTGGATAAGAATGTGTCAAATTCTATATGGAACCAATACAGTGTACCCCATGATAGTATTAATGTGCACAACTATGATTTAATAAAAAAAAAAATCATAAGCCCTTCTTCTCTGCCATAATAGAGGCAGCAGTGGTAATGTGACTGGGGGTTCAGGGGAGCTTGTTTAGGTGATCTTGTGCCCAGGTTCTACTGTTTTAACAGGGGTCAAAGGTCTGCTCTCATCTTCCAGAAAAGCCACCAGAAATGCTGAAGTGGCCTCACCCAACCAGAAAGTCTGTTTCTGGGGCCAGGGCCATCTAAAATTTTCAATCTGGAAGTTTGGATGTGGCCTCACTTCTCTCTGCCCTCCCTTGATCTGCAGTTTACTCAGTTGACTGCCTAAGGCAGTACCTCAAGCCAGCTGAAGAACTCCAAGACTGTGAAATCACTGGGAAATTCCCTGTCCAGAATTATAGCCTGCATTGAGAGTGTAGCCCACCTAAGAGAGGAGGGTGACCCATAAGCACACTATAGCTGAGACCCACACTTTACACTGACCTACCCACACAGGCATTCTTGCCTCCCAAGACTAAGTCATGAATCTCCAGTTCATGCCTCTGAACAATGTGTTTGAGACCTGACCATCCCAGGTAGAAGTATGCTGGCCCCAAGTTGTCCACAGGGTGCCCAAGCAGATGATTCTCTGTCTCAGAGTATACCTCACTTTGACACAGTCTTTGGAAAAGCACTCTTCAGTCTTCTGCAGTACTCCTAAAGGAAAGGTCTCAGCCCTACTCTCTGTGGAAGCCTCAGTGTGATGGTTCAATTAAATTTCTTGGTAGCCATGGATTGAGTAGGAGAAGGGGAAATAAAGAATCTGGAAAGATTTGAGCTCAAGTATCTGTGGAAGCCATAGTTGGGGAGATGCACCAAAAAGGGGGAAACACAGTTCCAGTGAGCCCTGGGTCAATTATCTGTCAACAGTCACAGTCAGGGCAGGGGAAAGATAGGAAAAGAGTATGAGTGGAAAAAAGCTAGTTGGTGGTCATTTCTGTCTCTCTCCAGAAGACATGATGGAAGACAATATTTCAAGTCAATGCAAACCAAACAAAGTCGGTGTACCTATCCCCCATCAGATAACATAGACTTCAAAGCAATAAAAATTAAACAAAGACAAAGATGGTCATTATATAATGGTAAGGGGAAAAATTCAACAAGAAGATATAACAATTCTAAATATTTATGCACCATTATGCACCCAGATTTATAAAGCAAACCTGCTAGATCTAAACAAACTGATAGAAAACAACATCATAATATAGGGTAATTTCACACATTCTGAAAGCAGAAAATAAATAAGGAATTATGGGAATAAAAAGGACTCCAGAGCAAATGGACCTGAAAGACATTTAGAGAACCTTCTGTCCTAAAACCACTGAATATACATTCTTCCCAGAAGTACATAGCAATTCTCCAAGATTTATCTTATCTTAGGTGCAAACACACATCTCAACAAATTCCAAAAGCTAAAAAATATGTGAATCCCTAATAAAAGAAATATCAAAATATTAACAAATGGAAGACATACCATGCTCATGGCTGGGAAGAATCAAAGTTGTTAAAACGTCTACACTTCCTAAAGCAATCTATGGATACCATCTCTATTGAGATGGAGGGTCATCTCTATTAAAATACAAACATCATACTTTAAAACTTGGAAAATATGGAACCAGTAAAAAACTCCATGTAGCCAAGGAAATTCTTAGTAATAAAAACAAGCCTGGGGACATCAGCCTAGCAGACTTTAGGCTGTACTACAAGACCATAGTGATCAAAACAGCCTGGTATTGGCACAAAAATAGAGACATAAACATCTGGAACCAAATAGAAAACCAGGAGATGAAATTAACATCTTATAGCCACCTAATATTCAATAAACTGAACAAGAACATATACTTGAGGAAAGAATCCCTATTCAATAAATGGTGCTGGGAGAACTGAATATCCACATTTAAAAGACTGAAACTGGACCTGCACCATTCTCCACTCACAAAAATGATTCAAGATAGATAAAAGACCTAAATCTAAGGCATTAAACAATAAAAATCCTCAAAGAAAGTGTAGGGGCTCAGTGCCTGTAGCTCAGTGGCTAGGGTGCCAGCCACGTACACTGGAGCTGGCAGGTTTGAACCTAGCCCAGACCTGCTGACCAACAATGACAACTGCAACAACAATAGCAAAACTAAGTTGGGTATTGTGATGGGCACCTGTAGTCCCAGCTACTTGGGATGCTGAGCCAGGAGAATCACTTATGCCCAAGAGTTTGAGGTTGCTGTGAGCTATGACATCATGACACTCTACTGAGGGCAATATAGTGATACTCTTGTCTAAAAAAAAAAAGAGAGAGAGAGAGAAGGAAGAAAGAAAGTGAAGGGAAAACACTTGAAGCTATCTACCTGGGGAAAGACTTAATGAAGAAGACTTCTGTGTCAACTGCAACAACAAAAATAAACAAGTGGAACATAATTAAACTGAAAAGCTTCTTACAGCTAAGGAGACAACAACCAAAGCAAATAGAAAAACTGCACAATGGGAAAGGATATTTGCATATTTTTAAACAGATCCAAGCTAGGATCTACAGAGAATTCAAATTAATCAACATAGGAAGAGCCAACAATCCCTTAAATCACTGGGCAAGAGAGATTAATAGAAACTTCTACAAAGAAGACAGATGAATGGCTAACAAACATGAAAACATGATCATCAGCACTAATTATTAGAGAAATGCAAATCAAAACCACAATGAGGACAGGCACCAGCCTCTGACAGAAGCTCCTGTCCAGAGGAAAGAATGAAGTCCGGATAAACCCCCAACAAAGTTGAAAACTGGGAGCCCAGCCGAGAAAGAAGATTGATATGGGCAGGACACCTCTTCTGAGACAAGCGGAGACTCCTAGAGGACAATCTACAGGTACATAATACACCCCAAAGGAATAGCATCCATCCCCTCCCCCAAGAAAGGTGTGCTTTTCCTTTCTCTCCTCTTCAACCACTCCTCTGAGTCTCCTACAGGCCACCGATAAACTGAGGACCTATTCTCTCACTCCACGAGTGAGAGCTGCCAACAGGAAAGTTTACCACCCTGGAGGAGCCTGGCTGAGACTCGGAACACCCTCCCCCAGGCAGAAAAGTGGAACTGGCGTTTGCATTACCATTTTGAGTTTCCAGTCCACCCTCCCTCCTTTTGCTGGCAGAGACAGTGAGAGGAGACCCAAGAACAGCATCCACCCACCTTGCAAGACCAAGCCCCTGTCCCAGTCCTTCACTGGGAGAACTGCTTGATCCATGCTTTCTGCAGGCAGACGAATCCCCCTGTCAGCACATTCTGCTTTCAGCTGTTGCTCTGGCTGCTATCTGCACTTCCCGGGACCTTGGTGCCAGTGACTGGGATTGATGCTGGACAGGGAGGGCTACACACCCTGCCACACACCTGCCTCCAGGGCTTTGGTGGCCCTTGATGGCGACTGACTTCTGCTGGGGTGGATCACTCAGCCGCTTGCCTGCCTCCCAGAGCCTTGCTGGCCCACAGTCATCATTGACTCCTGCTGGGGAGGGTCATGCAGTCCCGAGCCACCTCTGGGGCTTTAGGGCCCATGAGGGCAATTGACTTCTGCTGGGGTGGGTCATGCAGCTGCCCTCCTGCCTCCTGGGACCTCCTGGCTGCCATCACCACCAACTCCTGCCAGAGAGGGTTGCACCATCCCGCCAGTTGTGTGGCCAACTCTGGTTCTTTGGCGGCTCCTGAGGGCAACTGACTTCTGCTGGGGCAGGTCACACAGACTCATGAACATATCCCGGGACCTTGCCAGCCAGCGATCACTACCAAATCCTGCCTGGGAGGGTCGTGTTGTCCCACCTGACACGTACCCACCTCTGGGACCATGGCGGCCAGTGAGGACAACTGATTTCTGCTGGGGCAGGTCACGCCAGCCTCCCACGGCCTTGGTGGCCTGAGATCGACACTGACTCCTGCAGGGACGGGCTGCATCACCCCACCTGCTGGCCCGGCCTCCCAGGGACTTGCCGGAATGTGCCCAGGAGAAAACTAGAAGCCACTGGCAAATGGTGATGGTTTCCAAAAGGTGCAAATTCAACATAGGGCTGAATCAGCAGAAAAACTCTGGCAACCAGAATAACCAGAGTAGATTAACCCCCCCCCCAAAGAAGGATGGGGCAGACACAATTGAAGACCCACCACATAAACAGATGTCTGACATGTCAGAAATTGAGTTCAGAATCTGGATAGCAAATAAGATCAATAGGTTGGAGGAAAAGAGGGAACTAGAATTTCAAATCATTCAAAAGCTGTCCTAGGAATTCAATGATTTCAAAGATAAAATGATAAAAGATTATGATACACTGAAACAAGAGGTTGCAGCCTTTAAAGATTTGAAGAGTATTGTTGAAGCCCTCCTTCAGAGGATGGACCAGGCAGAAGATAGGATCTCTGACACTGAAGACAAAGACTTTGAACATGCCCAGACTTCCAAAGATTATGACAAATGGAGAGCAAAAACAGATCTCTCACTCAGAGAGATCTTGGATAATTCAAAGAAAACTAATATTCACCTCATAGGAATCCCTGAAGGTGACAAAGTTGCTTCACAAAACACAGCGGCTCTCCTTAATGAAATTATGATAGAGAACTTTCCAGACATGCCAAGGGATCCTGAAATTCAGATAGCAGACAGCTTAAGAACTGCAGCGTGACTCAACATGAACAAGATATCCCCCAGGCATATCATAATCAACTTCACTAAAGTTAACATGAAAGAGAAAATCCTGAAAGCAGCTAGATGTAAGAAAACATTAACTTACAAGGGGAAAAATATTAGAATGACTGCAGATCTCTCTGCAGAAACCTGCCAGACAAGAAGATGGTGGTCATCGACCTTCAACCTCCTAAAACAAAACAATTTTAAATCCAGAATCCTCTATCCAGCTAAACTGAGTTTCATTGATGATGGAGGAATTAAATATTTTAATGATATTCACATGTTGAAGAAATTTGCCATTGTAAAACCAGCCATCCATGATATCCTCAAACCTATGCTCCATAATGACCAGCACAATCCTCCACCACATAAATAAACCCACTCAGAAAATTTTGACCAAATTCCAATCTCCACAGTGACAAAAGGATCAAAGATGTCCACTGAACCTTCAAAAAACTTGATACCCCAAATTATGCCAGGATTATCAATAGGCTCAATCAATGTAAATGGCTTAAACTGCCCTCTAAAGAGGCACAGGCTGGCTGACTGGATACAAAAACTCAAGCCAGATTATCTGTTGCATCCAAAAAACTCACCTTATTTTAAAAGACAAGCATAGACTCAGAGTTCAGAGATGGTCATCTATATTACAGGCTAATGGAAAGCAGAAAAAAGCAGGTGTTGCAATTTTATTCGTAGATACAATAGATTTTAAACCAACAAAAGTGAGCAGGGACAATGATGGTTACTTTATATTTGCTAAGGGTAGTACTCAATATGAAGAGATTAATTATCAATATTTATGCACCCAATCAGAATGCACCTCAATTTTTAAAGGACACTCTAGCAGACATGAGCAACCTGATTACTCCCAGCTCCACCATAGTCGGAGATTTTAATACCCCTTTGCCAGTGCTGGACAGATCATCCAACAAGAAGCTTAGCAAAGAAATTCTAGATTTAAAACCTAACCATTCAGCATCTGGACTTAACGGACATCTATAGAACATTTCACCCGAATAAAACTGAGTACACATTTTATTCATCAGCCCACGGACCATACTCCAAAGGAGACTACATCTTAGGTCACAATGATACCGGATTTTTAACACTGGCTTTCCAGGCTCTTGGTCTCCATGATTCGATGAATGAATCGACGGACCATAAAATGAACAGT
Source organism: Otolemur garnettii (assembly GCF_000181295.1). Lineage (NCBI taxonomy): Eukaryota > Metazoa > Chordata > Mammalia > Primates > Galagidae > Otolemur > Otolemur garnettii. Next base: position 222,426 of record NW_003852679.1, read on the forward strand.
GAGGTTTTATTTACAGCTCAAAGTACCAAACCTCCTTGCAGGGCAGGATACAAGTGTTACAACTCTTAAGAAAACAACTCTTACAAAGAGCCAAGCCTCTTTGTAGAGCAGGATAGATGTGCTACAGTTCTTACAAAGGACCAAGCCTCTTTGCAGGGCAGAAATCAGCAAAGGGCCAAGCCTCTTTGTAAGGCAGGATCAGCAGCGGAGGTGTTACAGCTATAGCTCAAGTGTTACAGCTCCTACAAAGAGCCAAGCCTCTTTGTAAGCAGGATCAGCACTAGAAGTGCCACAGCTTTCGCTTCTTCTTCTGGACGTTCTGCGATGGTCTGCTGAAGTCTTGTTCTTCCGCTCTATCTTCCTCGAATGTCTGCAACAATCTGCCCCCAGGCTCTCTGCTCAGGGTCTAATATAGGTGTAATAGCTTAGCTGTGATTGGCCTATAAAATGGACCAATCAGGAGCAGGATTGAAAATGGACCAATCAGGGATGGGCACCAGTTTTCCCTTGATTGGCAGGTCCTCCAGCGCTGCTCTACTGGAGCCTCTGGGGGAAGAAGCTCCCCTGCTTGCCCCAACCTGCCGGGTTTTTTTGCCGGCTGCTGCAACCAAGACAGAGGTGGCAGGTCCCCCAGGCCCTGCTCGGCTGAGCTGGCTGGGGTGCCACTTTTCCGGTATCAACAAGTCTAAACTCAGCAAATTTAAAAGAATAGAAATTATCCCTTGCATCTTCTCAGACCACCATGGAATAAAAGTTGAACTCAGAAATAACAGGAACTTGCAGACCCAAACAAAATCGTGGAAGCTAAATAATCTTATGCTCAATGACACTTGGGTCAAAGACAAGATCAAGAAGGAAATTATCAAATTATTTGAATTAAACAACAGTGAAGAGACGAGTTATCAGAACCTCTGGGACACCGCAAAGGCAGTCCTAAGAGGGAAATTTATCGCACTGCAAGCTTTCCTCATGAAATGGAAAGAGAAGAAGTTAACAGCTTAATGGGACACCACAAGCAACTGGAAAAGGAAGAACACTCCAATCTGAAACCCAGCAAAAGAAAAGAAATAACCAAAATTAGAGCAGAATTAAATGAAATTGAAAACAAAAGGATTATACATCAGATTAACAAATCAAAAAGTTGGATTTTTGAAAACATCAATAAAATAGATAAACCTTTGGCCAACCTAACCAAGAAAAAAAAACTTAAATCTCTAATTTCTTCAATTAGAAATGGTAAAGATGAAATCACAACAGACCCCTCAGAAAGTCAAGAAATCCTCCATGAATACTACTAGAAACTTTATTCTCAGAAATATAAAAATCTGAAGGAAATCAACCAATACTTGGAAGCACGCCACCTTCCAAGACTTAATCAAAACCAAGTGGAAATGTTGAACAGGGCCATATCAAGCTCTGAAATAGCAGCAACTATACAAAATCTCCCTAAAAAGAAAAGCCCGGCACCAGATGGCTTCACGTCAGAATTCTACCAAACTTCTAAAGAAGAGCTAATACCTATATTATTTAACCTTTTTCAAAATATAGAAAAAGACAGAGCATTATCCAACACATTCTATGAAGCAAACATCACCTTGATACCCAAACCAGGAGAAGACCCAACAAGAAAAGAAAATTATAGACCAATATCTCTAATGAATATTCATGGAAAATATTCAACAAGATCCTAACAAACAGAATCCAGCAACACATCAAGCAAATTATACACCATGACCAAGTGGGTTTTATCCCAGGATCTCAAGGATGGTTCAACATACGCAAATCTATAAACGTAATCCACCACATAAACAAATTAAAAAACAAAGACCATGTGATTCTCTCAATTGATGCAGAAAAAGCTTTAAATAATATCCTGCATCCATTCATGATCAGAACACTTAAGAGGATTGGCATAGAAGGGACTTTTCTCAAATAGATAGAGGCCATCTACAGCAAACCCACATCCAATATCGTATTGAATGGAATTAAATTGAAATAATTTTCACTCAGATCAGGAACCAGGCAAGGTTGCCCATTGTCCCCATTGCTCTTCAACATCGTAATGGAAGTCTTAGCCATAAAAATTAGGGAAGAAAAGGCAATCAAGGATACTCACATAATATCTGAAGAGATTAAACTCTCACTCTTCACAGATGACATGATCATATATCTGGAAAACACCAGGGACTCTTCTACAAAACTCCTAGAAGTGATCATGGAATACAACAGCGTCTCAGTTTACAAAATCAATACCCATAAGTCAGTAACCTTTATATATCCCAAAAACAGTCAAGCTGACAAAACAGTCAAGAACTCTATTCCATTCACAGTAGTGCCACAGAAGATGAAATATCTGGGAGTTTACCTAACAAAGGATGTGAAAGATCTTTATAAAGAGAACTATGAAACACTAAGAAAAGAAATAGATGAAAATATTAACAAATGGAGAAACATATCTTGCTAATGGCTGGAAAAAATTAACATTGTTTAAATGTCTATATTACCTAAAGCAATATATAATTTCAATGCAATCCCTATTAAAGTTCCATTGTTATACTTTAAAGATCACAAAAAAAAATACTGCATTTTATATGGAATCAGAAAAAACCTCAAATAGCCAAGACGATATTCAGAAAGAAAAATAAAGCAGGGGGGATCACACTACCAGACATCAGACTATACTATAAATCGATAGTGATCAAAACAGCATGGTACTGGCACAAAAACAGAGAGGTAGATGTATGGAACAGAATAGAGAACCAATAGCTGAACCCAGCTACTTACCGCTGTATGATCTTTGACAAGCCAATTAAAAACATTGAATTGGGAAAAGATTCCCTATTTAACAAATGGTGCTGGACGAACTGGCTAGCAACCTGCAGAAAACTGAAACTGGACTCACATCTGTCATCATTAACTAAGATAAATTCTCACTGGATTAAAGACTTAAATTTAAGACATGAAACTATAAAAACAGTAGAAGAAACTGTAGGGAAAACTTTTGAAGAAATAGGCCTGGGTGAATATTTTATGAGGAGGAACCCCCTGGCAATTGAAGCAACATCAAAAATATACTACTGGGACCTCCTCAAATTAAAAAGCTTCTGCACAGCCAAGAACACAG
>NW_003852679.1:225885-241051 GCF_000181295.1 Otolemur garnettii
CTACCATTTGATCCTATAATTCCTCTGTTAGGTATATACCGAGAAGACCATAAATCATGCTATAATACAGATATCTGTACCAGAATGTTCATTGCAGCCCAATTCATAATTGCTAGGTTGTGGAAGAAGCCCAAGTGCCCATTGACCCATGAATGAATCCATAAATTATGGTATATGTACACCATGGAATACTATACAGCCACAAAGAAAGATGGAGACTTTGCCTTCTTCATGTTCACATGGATGGAGCTGGAAAATGTCTTCCTTAGCAAAGTATCTCAAGAATGGAAGGAAAAGTATCCAATGTACTCAATACTATTATGAAACTAATTGTTAGCTATCTAGGGAAGCTATAATCCAAATGAAGTCCAAGACTACAGGGAAAGGGGAGAAGGAGAGTAGGGGAGGGGGGAGAGGATGGGTGAAGAGAGGATATTGTGGGGATCACATGTGTGATTTATCCTATTAGGGTACATGTGAATTTGTCTAAAGGTCTTAACACAACAATTGTGAGAAATACATGATGGCTATGTTAGCCAGTTGGATGAGAGTTTTTCAAACTGTATATCGAAGCAACACACTGTATCCTATGATAGAATTAATGTACACAATTATGATCTAATAAAAAATAAAATAAATCAAAATATAAACAGAAAAATAAAACCACAATGAGATATCATCTAACTCCTGTGAGAATGGCCCACATCACAACATCTCAAACTGCAGATGCTGGCATAGATGGTGGAGAGAAGGGAACACTTTTACACTGCTGGTAGGGCTGAAAACTAATACAACTTTTTTGGGTGGAAGTATGAAGAACTCTCAGAGAACTCAAACTAGACCTCCCATTTGATCCTGAAATCCCATTGCTGGGCATCTACCCAGAAGGAAGAAAATCCTTTTACCATAAGGATACTTTCACAAGACTATTTATCACAGCTCAATTTACAATCACCAAAATGTGGAAACAGCCTAAATGCCCACTTACCCTGGAATGGATTAATAAGCCGTGGTGTATGTATTCCATGGAATACTATTCAGCCACTAAAAAAGATGGAGACTTTGCATCTTTTGTATTACCCTGGATGGAAGTAGAACACATTATTCTCAGTAATGCATCACAAGAATAGAGAAGCAAGAATCCTATGTACTCAATTCTGATATGAGGACAATTAATGATCTAGTACATGGTGGGATGTGGGGGATGGGAAGAGAAGGCAGAGGAAAGGAGAAGGGAGTGGGGGTCATGGTGTGTGGTACACCTTTTGGGGGTTGGACACAATTATAAGAGGGTATTTACCTAACAAATGCAATCAATATAACGTGGTTCTTTGTTGTATTAATGAATCCCCAACAATAAAAATAAAATTACACCATGTATCTTCTTAACAATGGAATAAAATGACAAATCACTTTCAAGAGAAACACTCAATACTTCATAAAATCATGGAAATTAAACAACCTATTGTTGAAATATTACTAAGTTAAGGGGAAATTAAAATGGAAATCATAAGACTTTTGGAAGTAAATAACAAAGGGGAACAAACTATCAAAATTCATGGGATTCAGCAAAAGCAGTCCTAAATGGAAAATGTGTAGGTCTAAATACTTGCATCCAAAAAAAAAAAAAAAAGTAGAAAGACTGCAAATCAAAAATCTAAAGAATTAAAAAAGAAAAAGTAAACTAATCCCAAGCTTAGAAGAAGAAAAGAAATACCTAATGTCAGATCCAAACTAAATGATATCAATAACAAAAGAATTATGCAAAAGATTGATGAAACAAAAAGTTGGCTCTTTGAAAAGGTAAACTAAGTTGGATCCCTTCCTAGATTAATCAAAAACAGAAAGGAAAGGACACTAAAAATCTCAATCAGAAATGAAAATAGAGATATTACAGCTGAAAGCACAGAAATCCAAAACATGAACTTTGAATAGTATAAAAACTTTTATGAACATAAACTGGAAAATGCAGAGGAAATGGACAAATTCCAGGAAACACACAAGTTCTCTAGGATAAAGCAGGAGGAACTAGAACTAAACAGACCAATATCAAGTAATACAATTGAAGCAACAATTTAAAAAAACTTTCTTAAAAAATTTTTTTCTTAGAAAATCTTTTCTGTGAATAGTTGGCTTCACAGCTGAATTATTTCAAAACATTGGGAGGGAGGTATCCTCTCCAGCTTGTAGTGTGAATCCAGTATCATGTTATGCCAAATCCAGGAATGGACATAACAAAAAAGAAAACTACAGACTAACATCCCTTGTGAATATAGATGCAAAAATTATTAACAAAGTTCCAGAAAATCAAATTCAGCGGCATTTCAAAAAATGATCCACTCTGACCTTGTGGGCTTCATCAAAAATGGTTCAGCATACACAAATCTATAAATGTGTTATAGACTTTTGTTTACCACATAAACAAGCAAAAACAAAGATAATATGATCAGCTCAATAGCTACAGAGAAAACATATGACAAATTTCAGCTCCATTTTATGTTAAACAAAATAAGCATAGATGTATCACACCTCAAAATTATAAAAGCCACTATGACAGAGCACAGCAAGCATTACACTGAATGGGGAAAAATTGAAAGCATTCCTACTTTGATCTGGGTTAGACCAGGTTGCCCAGTGTTACCCTTTCTATTCAAGATAGTGCTGGAAGTCCCAGCCAGAGTGATGAGACAAAAGAAAGAAATCAAGGATATCCACATGAGGACAGAAAAGTCAAACTATCACTCTTTTCAGATGACATAATATTATATATTGAAAACCATATTCTGCTAAGAGACTCCTAGAATTGAAAAAATAAATTTAACAGAGTCTGCAGTTACAAAATCAATGTGCACAAATCTACTATGCAGCCATAAAGAAAGATGGAGACTTTACCTCCTTCATGTTTACATGAATGGAGCTGGGAAATGTTCTTCTTAGCAAAGTATCACAAGAATGGAAGAAAAAGTGTCCAATGTACAAAGCCCTATTATGAAACTAATTTATGGTTTTCATATGAAAGCTATAACCTAACTATTGCCTAAGAATATGGGGAGGGGGGAGGAGGGGACGGGAGGGGATGGATGGGTGGAGGGAGGGTGATTGGAGGGATCACCTCTGTGGTTTATCTTACTAGGGTACAATCAAATCTTTCTGAAAGTAGAATATAAACATCTTAACACAATAACTAGGAAAATGACATAAAGGCTATGTTAACCAGTTTGATGAAAACATTTCAAATTGTATATGAAAACACCACACTGTATCCCATGATTGCATTAATGTACACAGCTATCATTTAATTTAAAAAAGAGAGAAAACAAACAAACAAACAAAAAGCTCCACAAACCTGTGGCATTCCTCTACACCCACGATAACCAAGTGGAGAATCAAATCAAAGACTCAACCCCTTTTACAACAGTATCAAAGAAAACAAAATACCTAAAATATACCTAACAAGGAAGGTAAAAGACCTCTACTGAGAGAACTATAAATTACCGAGGATGTAAATAGCAGAGAATGTAAACAAATGGAAAATATATTATGTTCTCGGATTGGCAGCACCAATGTTGTTAAAATGTATACACTACCCAAAGTGCCTACAGTTTAAATTCAATCACCTTTAAAATAATGACATTTTGCAGATCTAAAAATAATAATTCTACACTTCATATGAAGCGAGAAAAGAGCCCAATTATCCAAAGCAACCTTAACCATATGTACCCCACTGACCCAAACTACTTTAACCCCATCCCTGAATTCTCCAGAATTTTTTTCATTTCTTAGAATTTTCAACACAAAAAAGTTTCAACAATTATACAAATTATAACCATATATTTATATAGGAAAAAATGAAATTGACTCACACTTTATTGCCAAATCTGCTCTTTTGTGGGTTAGTCCTGTCAACAAGTGCTGTTTTCATGTATGCAAAGATAAACCTTGCAAGATGTGCACTAATAAACAGTTTTTGTCTTTTTGTAAAGGATATCTTTGGTTGCTATACCAGGATATATAGCATCAGCTATACAGCTGCATACAGCTTCTTGTAGACTAAAATGTTTGGAATTCTGTGGTAAATTTTAGTCACTTTTATGACGCTTACTCATCACTATTTTCTTTTATCTAACACCATACAAAATTTGTACATATAAGCATGCAAAGATACCTTGTTTCAACAATAATAAGTGAACTGATATACCAGTCTGTTTACATTAACCCACTGTTAATGAAACCTGTTTTCTGTAGTTGGTAAGGGTTTGGAAAGCAAGGGCACCACCAGCTACACATGACAGGATATAGGGCAAGAGCCTTGAATGTATACACCCTGCAACAAGGGTTCTTGAGGTGCAATAAAAGAAATACACTTAGGCAAAACTGAGGATGTTTTATAATGAAATGGGTATCCAAGGAATGCAAGGAAGCAAGATAAGCTTCAGAAGTGTCAGAAACTGGGAACTAGAAAGTCACCAGAAACCTTGCTTTGTCTCTCTTTCTCGTCTGGGCTCCCCTTACACATCTGCTTCATTTCTTCTGTGCAGATCAGTCTCTTCTGTTTTGTTGTGCACTCATTCATACAACAAATATTTTGTGTACATGCCCAAGGATGGCTGTCATATTTCCATGTTCAAATGTACCAGCTAAGACTGAGTTGTTATTTGAAATTCCCAGGAGGAGTCTGATTGGATAGCTGGCTGATCATCTACTGATCTAATGAGATAGGGTTGTGGTAGGCAGGACATTCATTCCTCCAAGGAGGTGATATCTCTGATCACTTTTTCCACAGGGAAATCCTTCACTTCTATAACAAATTAATTAATATGACAGCATAAACTGGGGATAGGATGCCTTATAGCCTAGAGATAGCTAAACTTAATCTATCCAAAACTATAAAATTCCAGACTCTGGTTCTAGCCAGAATATTAAAATTATAGTTATTTTATGCTTCCAAATTCCACATCCTAGTTGTGCCTTTATAATCTATTGGCAATATAGCAGTCTGACTTATCTTTTAACAGGTAAATCAGATAATATTCTTACCCTGCTAAACAAACACACCAAAATATTCTTCAACTCTTTCCTGTGCAATTATAATAAAATCAAAAGTCCTTACCAAGGCCTTTCAGGCCTTACCTGATCTTGTTCATGGCTACTTCTCTTTGTCTTTCACAGTTCTACCCATAATTCACTGTGCTATAGCAGCACAGGGCTTCTTTGTAATTTGGGCTTCCTTTCAACCTCAAGGCATTTGCACTTGCTGTTCTTTTTGTGTCATATTCTTTTTTTAAATTACAGATTAATATGAGGGTAAAATTACAATGTTTGCCTTTCTTACGTAGGGTCCCTGTATTAGTTGTGCCTCTCACCTTGGAGGTGTGCCATATACACTTACATTGTATTAGGTGAGAGTACTTCCTCCTCTCTTCCAATCCCCTTCCTCTCTACCTCCCCCTCTTCCCAACTTTAATTAAATTGAATTTTTCTTTTGTGTGGGCATGTATTTGTCAACTGGCTTCATATTAGTGGTGAAAACAATGGATATTTGCTTTTTTCCTCTTGTTATACTTTACTAAAGAAAATTTTCTTCAACTCTATCCAGACTGATACAAAAGAGGTAAAATTTCCACCATTTTTATGCCTGAATAGTATTCCCTGAGTATTCTCCAAATTTCCTTCCAAAAGGAACATACTAGCTTACATTCCCACAAGCCATACAGAAGTGTTCCCTTTTCTCCACATCTACACCAACATCTGTAGTTTTGGGATTTTGTGATGTGGGCTACTCTTACTGGAGTTAGATGGTATCTCAGAGTGGTTTTGATTTACATTTCTCCGATGATTAAAGATGATGAGCATTTTTTCATGTGTCTGTAGACCATGCACCTGTCTTCTTCAGAGAAGCTTCTGTTTATGTCTCTTGCCCATAATGAAATGGGATCACTTGTTTTTTCCTTATTATTAAGTTTAAGTTCTCTGTGGGTCCTGGTTATTAGACCTTTGTGGGAAATATAACTTGCAAAACTCCACTCCCATTCTAAGGGCTATTTGCTTTACTTAATGTGTTCTTGGCAGTGCAGAAACTTCTTAATTTGATCAGATCCCAGTAATATATTTTTGATGTTGCTTCAATTTCCCAGGGTGTCCTCCTCATAATGTATTCTCCCGGGCCAATGTTTTCAAGTGTTTCCCCTCTGTCTCCAGTAATTTTTATAGTTTCATGTCTTAAGTTTAAGTCCTTTAACCAGTGAGAGTCAATTTTTGTTAGAGGAGAAGGGTGTGGGTTCAGTTTCAGTCTTCTACAGGTTGCCAGCCAATTCATTTAGCACCATTTGTTAAATAGGCAATCATTCCCCCAATTTATATTTTTTTATAGGATTATCAAAGATCAAATGATGATAAGTGTCTGGGTTCACCTTTTGGTCTTCAATTCTGTTCCTCTCTGTTTTTGTGCCAGTACCATGCTGTTTAAAATCACTATCAAGTTATAGTCTAGTCTGTGTCTGGAAGTGTGATTCCCCCCAATTTGTTTTTATTTCTGAGTAATGTCTTGGCTATTTGAGGTTTTTTTCTGTTTCCATATAAAACAAAGTACTGATTTTTCTGGATCTTTAAAGTATGACAGAGGTGCTTTAATAGGGATCACATTAAATCTGTAGATTGCTTTAGGTAGTATGGACATTTTAACAATGTTGATTCTTCCCAGCCATGAGCATGGTATATATTTCCATTTGTTAACATCTTCATATATTTCTTTTCTCAGAGCTTCATAGTTCTTTTTATAGAGATCTTTCACATCCTTAGTTAGATACACTCCCAGATATTCATCTTCTTTGGCATTATAGAAAAGGGAATAGAGTCCTTGATTGTTTTTTTTTTCCCCCTTGACTATTGTTGGTATATAAAGGATTGTGAAAACCAAGCTCCCTACCCTTAAAAATAAAATTTCCTTTGAATCCATTAGTCCCAGTGCCCTCAAGGGTGAGGAGAACTCTGAGAAGAAGCCTGAAGATAAGGGAGTGTTCGAGGAGAAACTTGAGATAAAAAAGTGGGAGTCACATTATACACCCGCACTAGAGTCCCACAGTGAATAACATCATGGTCTTTATTCTGGCTTTTAAAATCAGGCTTGGTGTCGTTGGGATGATTCCCTAAGGAAGATCATTTTCCGTTTCTTTCACGTCTGCCTTTTCCTGTCGGTTCGCTGCAGTAGATGCAGTTTTTACCTCCTTATCAAACACTTCTGCCCACCCAAGATGGTGCCTGTGTTGCCTGCCTAACCTTCAGGGGGCCTGTCGGAGTCTGACGTGGGAGCTGGTAGGAGTGGAGCGGTAGTAAACAGCAAATGCAAGCGCTGCTGCGCGGGAGTCGGCCATGGACTGGAAAGAAGTTCTTCCCTGGGGCTTAGCGAAGCCCAGCACCGGTCCAAACAAAAAAAAAAAAAAAAAAAAAAGTGAACAAGAATTAAAAGATGAAGAAGTGGATTTATTTACCAAATACTATTCAGAATGGAAAGGTGGTAGAAAAAGCACAAATGAATTCTATAAGACCATTCCCCAGTTTTATTATAGGCTGCCAGCTGAAGATGAAGTCTTACTACAGAAATTAAGAGAGGAATCCAGAGCTGTCTTCCTACAAAGGAAAAGCAGAGAACTATTAGATAATGAAGAATTACAGAACTTATGGTTTTTGCTGGACAAACACCAGACACCACCTATGATTGGAGAGGAAGCAATGATCAATTATGAAAAATTTTTGAAGGTTGGTGAAAAGGCTGGACCAAAGTGCAAGCAATTTTTCACAGCAAAAGTCTTTGCTAAACTCCTTCATGCAGATTCATATGGAAGAATTTCCATCATGCAATTCTTTAACTATGTTATGAGAAAAGTTTGGCTTCATCAAACAAGAATAGGACTCAGTTTATATGATGTTACTGGGCAAGGGTACCTTCGAGAATCTGATTTAGAAAACTACATATTGGAACTTATCCCTACTTTTCCACAATTAGATGGGCTGGAAAAATCCTTTTACTCCTTTTATGTGTGTATGGCAGTTAGAAAGTTCTTCTTCTTTTTAGACCCTCTAAGAACAGGGAAGATAAAAATTCAAGATATTTTAGCATGCAGCTTCCTAGATGATTTATTGGAGCTAAGGGATGAAGAACTGTCCAAGGAGAGTCAAGAAACAAATTGGTTTTCTGCTCCTTCTGCCCTAAGAGTTTATGGCCAGTATTTGAATCTTGATAAAGATCACAATGGCATGCTCAGTAAAGAAGAGCTCTCCTGCTATGGAACAGCAACTATGACCAATGTTTTCTTAGATGGTGTTTTCCAGGAATGTCTCACTTACGATGGAGAAATGGACTATAAGACTTACTTGGACTTTGTTCTTGCATTAGAAAACAGAAAGGAACCTGCAACTCTGCAATATATTTTCAAACTGCTTGATATTGAGAACAAAGGCTATCTGAATGTCTTTTCCCTTAATTATTTCTTTAGGGCCATACAAGAACTAATGAAAATCCATGGAAAAAATCCTGTTTCATTTCAAGATGTGAAGGATGAAATATTTGACATGGTAAAACCAAAAGATCCTTTGAAAATTTCTCTTCAGGATTTAATCAACAGTAATCAAGGAGACACAGTCACCACCATTCTAATTGATCTAAATGGCTTCTGGACTTACGAAAACAGGGAAGCTCTTGTTGCAAATGACAGTGAAAACTCTGGAGACCTTGACGACACATGATCTCTGAAAGACTAGACTGTCTTCATTACGATATGCTTGGATGCTTCATGCAAAACCTTTGAAGCAGAATCCTTAGAAATGGTCTAAATAAACACTTCCTATGTCTAGAGAAAAAAAAAAGAGAGATAAAAAAGTGAGTGGGGGGGATTCTAGGAAGATGGCCAAATGGTACCAGCCTTTGTCAGAGGCTCCTGAGCAAAGGAAGAAAAACTGGATGGAATCAGAATCTATGAAGCCAAAGGCAGGGAGCTGAGCCCAGAAAGAAGTTCAGCAAGTTGTAAATCCAAGGAAAAGCATTTAAGAACACAAAATACAGGTACAAAGTGGGCGCCAGAACTGCTTGCTACAGTTACACACCTCCTGTTGGTGGCGGGTGGCTGCAAAGGAGCCCCCAGCTCCGGGAAGGCACAGGACTACTTGTAGAGCCACGCACATCCCGTGGGTGGCAGTGGAGGAGTCCCCCACTCTGGGTGGGCTCAGAACTGCTTGCTAGAGTTGCTCATGCCACAGGCAGCAGAGGAGATCCCCCCTCTAGGCTCCCATTCTGGTGGGCCCAGAACTGCTTGCTAGTGCTGCGGGTGTCCTGCGGGCAGCGGTGGAGGAGTCCTCCATTCTGGGCAGGCCCAAAACTGCTTGCTACAGACATGCACACTCCATGAAGGCCAGCGGAGGAGTTCCCGCTTCAGACACTTGTGTTGGGTTGACTCATAACTGCTTGCTAGAGCCACATGCAACCTGTGGGGTCACGGCAGAGGAGTCTAACACTCTGGGAAGGCTCAGAACTGTTTGCTAGAGCCAAGCATGTCCAGTGGGTGGTGGCAGAGGAGTTCCTTGCTCCAGGATCCCATGCTGGGAGGGCCCAGATCAGCTTGCTAGTGCCATGCACACCCCTCGGTCGGTGGCAGAGGAGTTCCCAGCTCCAGACACCAGTGTTGGGCAGGCCCGGAACTGCTTCTTAGAGCCACACACAACCAGCCAGGCCACTGCAGAGGAGTCTACTGCTCTAGGCGGGCCCAGAACTCTTTGCTAGAGCCATGCGCATCCTATGGGTGGTGGTGAAGGGGTTTCCTGTGCCAGACACCCATGTTGGGCAGGACCAGAACTAGTTGTTAGAGCCACATGCAACTTGCAGGGCCACAGTGGAGGAGTCTATTGCTCCAGGTGGGCCCAGAACTGTTTGGTAGAGCCACTGGCATCCCTCAGGTGGTGGCAGAAGAGTTCCTTACTAAGGGCTCCTGTGCCGGGAGGGCCCAGATCGGCTTGCTAGTGCTGTGTGCAAACAGTGAGTGGCGGCAGAGGAGTCCTCTACTCCCCATTTCCCTGCCCCCCACAGTTTCCCTGGCAGGGCTGAACTAGGACTGATCTGGTTACTGCTGTTCCCCTGCCCTCTGGTTGCCATGGCAGGGTGAACTAGGACTGATCTGGTTGAACGCATGCCCTGTGCCAACACTGCCATTTCCCCACCCAGTGGTTGCTCTGGCTGGGCTGAACCAGGACTGATTAAGCCACTGCAGGTCCCCTGTCCTGCCGCCTCCCGACCAGCGGGCGGCAGCGGTTTGGGGAGTCGGCATATTTAAGGGGATTGATAAATAAGACAAGACAGACACATTGGGAAAGGGACAGAGCCAAAGCTGTTTATTGTAATAGGTAGGGGGTTTTATAGGTTTAGTTAGTGGGAGAATGAGGGGTACTTCTAGATTTGGTTATGTATGTAGTCCTGGTTTGTGATAGGCTAGTATAGTGAGGATGAAGTAGGAAGAAGGTGGAGAGTGATATGAGTAAATTTCTTTGGAATGTGTGCATATGTTTAAACCGCCTGTGGTCTTTTGTATCGTTTTTCTTAATCAGCAAGGTCGCTAGGCGCCTCCTTCTAAGATGCACTTTTTTTGAATGTGCTGTAATATAGTTGTTAACCCTTACATCTCCTCCCTTTTTATTTTTTAAAGATAAGAGAGTCTCTGTCTTAGGTCAGGGACCTGGGGACAAGTTGCCCATCATTGGCTACCTCCCCTTACCTGCTCTGGGGAGTGCCTGTCTTAGGTCGTGTCCTCCTCAGTGTTCCCAGTTGCCCGTCATGGAGAGCTCTATCTATAATTGATGGTGTATTAGAGACACCCAAACTTCATTAGCAGGGTTATGGAGTGCTTGGGCTAAGAGAATCTGATGTTTTCGTGTGGATACCACACGTTTTTAGAGAACACGGAGGAAGGCGAGGCTGATAAGACTTATGAGAAGGAACATTGCGACCGTATCCCCCCATGATCTGATAAGAGACCAGAAACTAGTGAGGCTATGAAGAAATGTGTCTCCTGTGATAGTTGGAACTTTGGTCTCATTTATGACTCTAATAGTATGTAATAGGTTGCGGGTATAGTTATTAAAAGTGGGGGACCATCCTTCCTTTATATAGTCATTTAAGGTTTTAACAGTTTTAGAAGCATTTTTTACCTTCCATGGTGTTATACATATGCTATTGAAAGGAGGAAGGCAGGAGACTCCCTGTAGTTTTTAGAGGAGATTTACTTGTTTTTGAAATAGAAAGGTTTGTTGATTTAGGTTTAGTATAGTTAATTTGAGATATGTATTGATATGTTGTTGTGAATTTAAGGTTTGGGCTGTTAAGGCACTAAGATTATTGAGGGTATGGGAGGTTTGAACCTACGTGGAGATGGCGATCCCAGCAGCCACGGCAGAAGCTGCAAGTGCTGCGATGATGGCAACGGCTGCTGTAATGATACCAAAATCTCTTTTCCGTTGGGATAAACTTATTGGGAAGTTAGAAGTTTTGTTGACAGGCATAGGAAGATATGTTTGGATATGAATTACAAGCATTGAGTCAGAGTATGGGTGCCAGCAATTAGACAAAAGACAAGTGACGTTAGGAAAATTATAATGTACAGTGCGGTTTTTAATAGAAGATATATTAAAAGATATAATGAATAAGGGCGACAGTACACAGGGCTGCGAATAAAAAAGGAAGCTTGAATAATTATTATAGCGGGTAACGTGAGGTTGCCCAATTGGGAAACAATTAAAGGGACCCATGTTGAAGTAAGGTATATGGTAAGAAGTCTTTGTAGTATTTACTAATAGAGTGACATTTTTTAAATTACCATGTCTGGTAGAAAGGGGGATAGCATTAAGACAAGCATAGGGTCTACAAAGGAACATTTTTGCTAATGTGGCTAGCATTCTAGGAGCACAAGGGTTACGCAGGTAAAATGGTGTTTGAAGGCTATCGAGATTTAGGGGTTGGGGGCCATACCACCAGCGACTAAGGTTGGATGGTGTAGGTGATACGTAAAATGGGTTACATCCCATACTATCGCCACATCCATAGTTTATCGGGGGCAGAATACTCTGAATGAGATTTCTTGCAACGGGGGCAGGGGACGGGAGCCTCAGAAAAGAAGAGATTATATGTATTAGATTTTGAGGCATTTGCTGGAGGTTTGGTAGTAGAAATAGACAGTAATACCTCCATTACGTAAGTGGGAAAGGGTTGACTGCGGTCTTTCTGTAAATCAGCAACGCTACTGTTATGGAAGAGCAAGCAAGGGTATGTATTAGGGTCATTAAGAGCGGAAGAATTGTCTTTAGAAATATTAATGTGAGTAAAGCATAGTGTATTTTTTAAAGGAGATGAGGAGGCATTAAATGGAACGAAGGGTGAGGACTAAACATGTGGCTGTCTAGTAGATGCATTAGAAGCAACAAGGGTGGGGAACTGGGGACTATCCCATCTCACTGTCAGGAACACCAGCGGAGTCCTCACTATTCCCCAGTTTATCTTTGTCTGTGTTAGTCTCCATAGGTGTGTTGACAGGATGTACACAGCGAACAGGGACCCAAACAGGGACATCTTCACCTGTTGAGAGAACATAAATAGAACCTCTGACCTGAGCTATTAATCGGTCAGGGTCTCGCCATTGAGTTGTTAGAGGATTCCTCCATTTTATCAATGCTGGGGGATGTGTAATGGACTGTTTTGCTAAGGCCGTCTTTGTCTCAATTAAAAAAATTTATAATATATAAAATGAGAGAATTAAGTTGTTGAGGATGTTGACATAGGGGGCTAAGTTCCCCCTTTTTAATTTTTTTTAAGATAAGTTTTGTAGGTATGATAGGCAAGTTTTATAATGTTTTGTTTTTGTGGATTATAAGGAATATTTGTGATGTGTGTTATGTTAAATAGAGCACAGAAATTTTGTATGTAGGCAGAGGTGTAAGCAGGACCATTGTTTGTTTTAATAGTATTAGGTGTTTTTATGTAAGCAAATGTTTGTAAAAGGTGATTTTTAATATTTGTGGCTTTTTTACTTCTGTGGAGGGATGTAGGTGTTTGTGGATGAGTGTTTGTAAGAGAATAAGGTTAGAGTTTATTGCGGAGTGTGGGGATATAATTGTTTTTTTTTAAGGTTGGCACTATATTTGTAGCATAATAACTATTAGTATAAATATTAATAGGCTTGGAGGAGAATAGCTGGAAGGTGTTAATAATGGCCTTGAGTTCTGCTTGCTGGGCAGAGCAATGAGGGATCTGGAGAGTGTAGCATTTATTATCAGTTATTACTGTTGTCATTTGTTTCTTTAGAGCTATCAGTGAACACTGTTTTTGTTCTTGGGATGGGATTTTTTTGTGTATTATATGGGAATAAAATTGAATGTGAACGATAGAACTGACAAATTTTGTTTGCAGGATAATGATGTCCCCATTGTGTGGGATATAAACAATTGAGGAGAGTCCAATTGGGAACTTGGGTAATGAATGCCTGAAGTTGTGAGGGACTGTATGGTATGATAATGTTATTAATGTATTTGCTAAAGATTGTTATGGCAGCTTGGTGTGCTTTGAATAGTAGGTTATTTATAGCTATATGATAGGGAAGCATGACCTTGGAAGGGCTAATTGGCGAGGTCATTTAATACAGTGGACTTGTTTGTTAAAAACAACTTATTGGGTGATGACTGGTTGGAAAGATTATGAATTGTAAAGGTCTGGTGGGGTCTATTTGTTGTAATTGTGTTTTAGTAAGAGCCTTTTTTATTTTGTGTGAGGCTTTTTTGTGTGTGTGTTGTTAGTTTTTCTTGGAGAGGCTGGGTATGGATCGCCTTTTAGCATTTGATAGAGCGGTAAGAGGTCTTGATTGGATAATTTTAATGTATGTCTTAGTTAGACAATATTTTTTAGGAGTTTTTGAAAATTATGTAAGTTTTTTAAGTGTGAGGTCTGTATTATAATTTTGGATGGTGTAATATGATTGGGAGTGACTTTGTACCCGTGATATTGAAATGGTGGGGTAATTTGTACTTTATCAGGGGCAATATGTAGTTTAGTCTGTGTTAATAACTGTTGAAGGGTATTATAGTATTATAGTAGCTTTTTTCTATGTTGGGCTGCTAATAGTAAATCATCCATGTAATGGATGAGCATTACTGAGGAAGGGAGGGTTTTTTTGAGGGGTTTGATGGCTGCATCTACATAAGTTTGGCACATAGTAGGACTGTTTGCCATTCCCTGCGGAAGGGACTTTCATTGGTATTTTGCATTTGGGGCCTGATGGTTAGTGGAAGGGATGGAGAAAGCAAACTTTTCTCTGTCTTCTGGATTGTAAAGAAGCAATCTTTGAGGTCAATGATAATGATATGCCATGAGTCTGGGATGGCTGAAGGGAATGGGAGACCTGGCTGAGTAGCTCCTATTGGCACCATACATGTATTAACTGCTCTGAGGTCTTGTAACAGGCGCCATCTTCCTGATTTTTTTTTTGTTTGAATAATGTACATTTTAGTAAGAAATTGTGTTTATGTGGGTACGCTAAGAAAGAAAGTTTAAATGTTAATAAGAGATACTTTTAAGGATAATTTAAGGAGTTGTTTGTTTAAGAGTAAGCTTTATTTAACTGAATTAGACCTTGTTACTTTTTACTTTTTGGAACACTGTGTGAAGAATTAGGCATTGTTCTGCACAACCGGAGAAGGTGAGGTATATAGTTTTTTTTGTTTGTTTGTTTTGTGTCTGTTGAAATTTTTTTTTATTTTAATATATACTACCACTTTGCTTCATTTCGTGTTATTAATTTTTGCTTTACTGGCAAATATTTTTATATTAAAATAAATATATTTATAAAAATTAGTTATTAAATCTGGTATTTTCTTGTTTTTTGACAGATTAAATAAAAATTATAAAATATTTGAAGTTTTATAAATGACAAAGAAATGAACAAAAAAAATCAGTGTAAGGTTTTAAGCTTGAGAAATGGTTATATATATGTATACATAATTATATTCATATATAAATATATTGTCCTTATATAATATACATGTATATACATGTATATATATAAATATATATGGTGTCAGAAACTAATTTAAAACCATAGTAACAAAGATTATGTGTACTTTGGTTATTTTAATAACCAAA
>NW_003852679.1:241131-264732 GCF_000181295.1 Otolemur garnettii
TACAGTGTAGTGTTTTCATATACATTTTGAAATACTTTCATCAAGCTGGTTCACATAAATTTCATGTCATTTGCATAGTCATTGTGTCAAAACATTTACATTCTATTTCTAGAAAAGTTCACTTGTACCCTTGTTAGACAGAAATATAGGTGAGTTAAGATTTCTTCAAGAGGTAAAAAAAAAAAAAATGAAATTCTCTTGCATTTGGGGCCTGATGGTTATTTCATTTTTTCTTTGCAAGAGGTACAAGTTAGCTTTTATTGTTACATTATTTTTTTTTAACCTCTTGAAGAAATCTTAACTTTATTACAGTATGAAAATACAGGCAGCATTTATACTTAACAGTATAATAGGGAAATTTTGTTATGGTAAATTAGATTGTAAGTTGATCTTGGCTATTTGAGCATATGTTTTAGGGAGATATTCAATTTGAGTTTGGAGTGTCTTATACTGGCCTCTCCCTGTGAGCATGTCTAAGTTTATATGAGCCTGTCCTGACTGGGCATTCTGGGCAGGCTTTTTTATTATTTGCTTGTCATAGAAGGTAGTCTCCTCCAGACAGCCCTGCTCTTATGAGCTGTTTTTAGTCTCAGGGTGTTAGATTTTGATGGTGATATTCCTTAAGGATTGATCGCACTAGGGCAGATTGAGGATTATACATAGATACTGCTTCCTTCAGTTGTTTGAATTTTTTAATAGGAATAGTCTGATGGTATCTCTGTTGATTTTGCTCGAACACAGGGGCTGCGAGGAATTTTACGCCGCTGCTGCTTTTCCTACTATACTCCTTATATGGGTTGGTTTAAAATAGTCCAGGACTTGGTTTTGGGTTGATGAGAGGAGGGTCTTTTATGGGCAGGAAGGGGTTACTGGTGTATTGAGGAGGAGACTGGCACTTCTTCCTCAGCTTAGCTTGTATTTTTTTTTTTAATTGCGCAATAAGTTCTTCTTTTGTTTCACCCTCTATTTCTGTTTCATTGTTTAAGTTAGGAGATTTAAAGGAAGAAAGGTCACAGTTTAATGGCTCTGACGCTGGCTTTGTTCCCTCGGCCTCTTTTGTAGCTTCAGGGGGGGTCCTGAGTTTCCTGACACTTAGCCTGTGCCCGCTCGAAATCCTCTTTCACTTTTTTAAGCTCCTTTTGAGCGACTTGAGCCGGGCCCAGGAGGGCGTCTTGGACCGCTCTCCATAGAGAAAATGCCCAAGTAGGGAAGCCTTGGGGAACTTTCCGCTTTAATTCATCTGTTAAATCTTGTTTTACTTGTTCCCAATCATGGGTGTTTAAAGCCCCTCCAAAAGCAAACCACGGACTACTCTCTCGCACTAAACTTATAAAATTCTGTAAGGTCGAGTCATGGACCTTTATTCCATGCTGCTTCAGCAGCGCATTAAGGCTGACAGTTAATTTACTTTGTTGCCCACCCATCTTAGGGTATTTGGGGTCTCTAGGATGTTCGGGGGGGTAGTGCACTTACCCTGATTGCAGACTTATGTGCGCCGCCTCCGCGGTCCGAAGACTGTCTCACTCCCTGTTCCCGGAGCTACACCGATTTTGGTGGGACCTCCACTTGCCGCCTCCCGACCGGCGGGCGGCGGCGGTTTGGGGAGTCGGTGTATGAAAGGGGATTAATAAATAAGACAAGACAGACACATTGGGAAAGGGACTGAGCCGAAGCTGTTTATTGTAATAGGTAGGGGTTTTTATAGGTTTAGTTAGTGGGGGAATGAGGGGTACTTCTAGATTTGGTTGTGTATGTAGTCCTGGTTTGTGATAGGCTAGTATTGTGAGGATGAAGTAGGAAGAAGGTGGAGAGTGATATGAGTAAATTTCTTTGGAATGTGTGCACATGTTAAACCTCCTGTGGTCTTTTGTATCGTTTTTCTTAATCAGCAAGGTCGCTAGGCGCCTCCTTCTAAGATGCCCTTTTTTTGAATGTGCTGTAATATAGTTGTTAACCCTTACACTGTCCCTTGGTTACCCTGGTGGGGCCAAACTAGGACTGACCTGGCTGAGCACGTTCCCTGCACAGCTGCAGCCTCTCCCCTGCTCCCTTGCCCTGTCACCCCAGTGGGGCTGAAGTAGGACTGATTCAGCCACTCTTGTGCTCTGCGCAGCTGGTGTCATTCCCCTGCCCTCTGGTAACCCCAGCAGGGCCAAACTAGGACTGATCCAGCTGTGTGAGCACCCTGCACTATCACTGCAGTTCCTCTGCCCCCCAATCACCCCGGTAGAGCCAAACTAGGACTGATATAGCCACTACCGGTCTCCTGCCCCGATCACACTGGCAGGCCAAACAAGGTCTGATCCAGCTATGCATGCTCCCTCACAGCTGCTTTCATTCACTGCACTCCAGTCACCCCAGTACCTGAGAATTGGGAGAAGACTACAGACACACCCTCTCTCTCTGGGTAACCAGAAGAAGCCACTGATTGAATGGTTCTGATAAGGTCTCCAAAAAGGGTAAACTCAGCATGGGGCGGAATCAGAGGGAAAACTCTGGCAACTTGAATAACCAGAGTAGATCTACTCCCCCAAGGAAAAAATGGGCCAGATGCAATTGAAGACCCCATCCATAAACAGATGGCTGAGATGTCAGAAATCGAGTTCAGAATTTGGATAGTAAATAAGAGTAACATAATAGAAGAATGGAGGGAATTAGAATTTCAACAAATGATTCAAAAGATATCTCAAGAAATTATTGAAAAGATGTCACAAGAATTCAATTCAACTATTTCAAAGATATAAAGACCAAATATTTTGAAACAATGAGAAAAGGGGTTGCAGCCCTCAAGGATCTGAAAGATATTGTGGAATCCCTCTATAACAGACTGGAACAGGCAGAAGAAGGATCTCTGACGTTGAAAAAAAGATTTTGAACAAGCCCAGGAGTGCAAAGATCAAAAGAAATGGAGATCAAAAATGGATCTTTTTCTCAGAGAGCTCTCAGATAATTAGAAGAAAACCAATATTCACCTTATAGGAATTCCTGAAGGCAACGAAGTTGCTTCACAATACACAGAGGCTCTTCTTCATGAAATTATGAAAGAGAGCTTTCCAGACATGCCAAGAGATTCTGATTTTCAGATAAGAGATAGTTTCAAAACCCCAGCACGACTCAACCCGAACAAGACATCCCCTAGGCAAATCAAAATTAACTTCACTAAAGGTAAGATGAAAGAGAAAATTCTGAAAGCAGTCAGAAATAAGAAAACCATAATCTACAAGGGGAAGAGTATTAGGATGACTGCAGAATTCTCGGCTGAAAACTTTCAGGCCAGAAGAGGATGGTCATCGACTTTTAATCTCCTAAAATGAAATAACTTTAAATGCAGGATACTGTATCCAGCTAAACTGAGTTTCATCTCTGATGCAGAAATTAAATACTTTAACAACATTCACAGGTTGAAGAAATTTGCCATAACTAAATCAGCTCTCCAGGAAATTCTCAAACCTATCCTCCATAATGACCAGTGCAATCTTCCACCACAAATGTAAACCCACTCAGAAACTTTTCATCAAATTCCAAATTCCACAATGGCAAAATGCTTAAAAATGTTTACTGAACTTTCAAGTAACTCAATGCCCAAAATGTTACCAAGCTTATCAATAATTTCAATCAATGTGAATGGCTTAAATTGTCCTTGAAACAGGCACAGATTGGCTGATTGGATACAGAAACTCAGACCAGACATCTGCTGCATTCAAGAATCACATCTTACTTTAAAAGAGGGAAATTTATAGCATTACAAGTCTTCCTCAAGAGAACGGAAAGAGAGGAACTTAACAACTTAATGGGACAGCTCAAGCAACTGGAAAAAAAAGAACATTCCAATCCCAAATCTAGCAGAAAAAAAGGAATAACCAAATTAGAGCAGAATTAAATTGAATTTAAAATAAAATAATTATAGAACTGATAAATAAATCAAAAATTTGTTTTTTTGAAGAGGCCAATAGATAAACTTTTGGCCAATCTAAACAAGAAAAAAAAAGAGTAAAATCTCTAATCTTGTCAATCAGAAATAGTAAAGATGAAATAACAACAGACCCCTTAGAAATTCAAAAAATCCTTAATGAATATTACAAGAAACTTTATTCCTAGAAATATGACAATCTGAAGGAAATCAACTAATACTTGGAAGCACACCACCTCCCAAGGCTTAGCCAGAATGAAGTGGAAATGTTGAACAGGCATATATCAAGTTCTGAAATAGCATCAACTATACAAAATCTCCCTAAAAAGAAAAGAGCAGGACCAGATGGCTTCACGTCTGAATTCTACCAAACCTTTAAAGAGGAACTAATACCTATACTACTCAATATTTTCCAAAATATGGAAAAAGAACCAATACTACCCAACATATTCTATGAAGCAAACATCACCTTGATACCCAAACCAGGAAAAGACCACACAAGAAAAGAAATTATAGACCAATATCACTAATGAATTTTGATGTAAAAATATTCAACAAGATCCTAAACAACAGAATCCAGCATCACATCAAACAAATCATACACCACGATCAAGTGGGTTTTATCCCAGGATCTCAAGGATGGTTCAATATACATAAATCTATAAATATAATTCATCACATAGACAAAAACAAAGATGGTATGATTCTCTCAACTGATGCAGAAAAAGCTTTTGATAACATTCAGCATGATCAGAACACTTAAGAAAATTGGTATAGAAGGGACATTTCTTAAACTGATAGAGGTCATCTACAGCAAATCAACCACTAATATGGTATTGAATGGAGTTAAATTTAAATCATTTCCACTCAGATCAGGAACCAAGAAAGGTCGCCCATTGTCTCCACTGCTCTTTAACATTGTAATGGAAGTTTGGCCATCACAATAAGGGAAGAAAAGGCTATTAAGGGCATCCACATAGGGTCAGAAGAGATTAAACTTTCACTTTTTGCAGATGATATGATTGTATATCTGGAAAACACCAGGGATTTAACTACAAAACTCCTAAAAGTGATCAAGGAATACAATAGCATCTCATGTTACAAAATCAACACTCATAAATCAGTAGCCTTTATATATACCAACAGTAGCCAAGCTGAAAAAGCAGTTAAGGACTCTATTCCGTTCACAGTGGTGCCAAAGAAGATGAAATATTTAGGAATTTACCTAACAAAGGATCTGAAAGATCTCTATAAATGGAACTATGAAACTCTAAGAAAAAAAGTAGCTGAAAATGTTAACAAATGGAAAACATATCATGTTCATGGCTGGGAAGAATCGATGTTGTTAAAATGTCCATATTACCCATAGCAATATATAATTTTAATGCAATCCTTATTAAAGCTCCACTGTCATATTTTAAAGATCTAGAAAAAATAATAGTTCATTTTATATGGAATCAGAAAAAAATCTCAAATAGCCAAGACATTACTCAGGAATAAAAACAAAGCAGGAGAAATCATGCTACCAGACCTCAGATTGTACTATAAATCCATAGTGATCAAAACAGCATGGTCCTGGCACAAAAATAGAGAGGTAGATGTATGGAACAGAATAGAGAACCAAAAGTTAAATCCAGCTACTTACCGGTACCTGATCTTTGACAAGCCAAATAAAAACATTGAGTGGGGGAAAAGATTCCCTATTTAACAAATGGTGCTGGATGAACTGGCTGGCAACCTGTAGAAGACTGAAACTCTACCCACACTTTTCAGCATTAACTAAGTTAGACTCTCACTGGATTAAAGATTTAAACTTAAGACATGAAATCATAAAAATACTAGAAGAAAGTGTAGGGAAAACTCTTGAAGAAATCGGCCTGAGTGAATATTTTTTGAAGAGGACACCCCAGGCAATTGAAGCAACATCAAAAATACACCATTGTGACATGATCAAAATAAAGAGCTTCTGCACAGCCAAGAACACAGTAAGTAAAGCCATCAGACAGCCCTCAGAATGGAAGAAGATTTTTGCAGGTTATGTCTCTGACAATGGTTTAATAACCAGAATCCATAGAGAACTCAAAAGTATTAGCAAGGAGAGAACATGTGATCCCATCTCAGGTTGGCAAGGGACTTGAAGAGAAATTTCTCTAAAGAAGACAGGGGCATGGCCTACAGATATATGAAAAAATGCTCTCCATCCTTAATCATCAGAGAAATGCAAATTCAAACTACTTTGAGATATCACCTAATGCCAGTAAGATTAGCCCGTATCACAAAATCCCAAAACCAGAGATGCTGGCATGGATATGGAGAAAAGGGAACATTTCTATACTGCTGGTGGGAATGTAAACTAATACGTTCCTTTTGGAAAGACGTCTGGAGAACTCTTAGAGAACTAAATATAGGCCTGCCATTTGATCCTGCAATTCCTTTGTTAGGTATATACCCGGAAGACCAAAAACTACATTACAACAAAAATATTTGTATGAGAATGTTTATTGCAGCCCAATTCATACTTGCCAGGTCATGGAAGAAGCCCAAGTGCCCATTGATCCACGAATGGATCAAAAATCATGCTATATGTACACCATGAAATACTATGCAGCCATGAAGAAAGATGGAGACTTTATGTCTTTCATGTTCACATGAATGGAGCTGGAAAGTGTTCTTCTTAGCAAAGTATCACAAGAATGGAAGAAAAAGTATCCAATGTACACAGCCCTATTATGAAATTAATGTATAGCTTTCATATGAAATCTATAACCTACTAACAGTCTAAGAATATGGGGAGGGGAGCAGGAGTGGGGTGGGAGGAATGAGTAGAGGTAGGGTGACTGGAGGGATCACTTCTATGGTTTATCTTACAAGGGTACAAGTGAATCTTTCTAGGAGTAGAATATGAATGTCTTAACACGATAATTAAGAAAATGACATGAAGGGTATGTTAACCAGTTTGATGAATATGTTTCAAATTGTATGTGAAAACACCACACTGTACCCCAGAATTGCATTAATGTACATAGTTATCATTTAATAAAAATAAAAATTGGGTATGGAGGAGAGGCCTGACGTACCCCTGCCCCCTCTTGTAATACACAATTCCCCCCACCCAAGGCTAACCACAATGATACAGCCTCTGTACATCTGCCTGCTTGCTGTGATGCAGCAATAGGGTATAAATACCCATTTGATCTGTCATTCAAGGTCAGCAATGACCTCCTGTAGGTATAATAAATTTCTATTTGCATAAAAGTGAGGTCCATGTCTCCTTCTCGTCTCTCTGAGTTATAAGATTTGGAGGCCCCAGCAAGATTATTGGACCTCTGCCTGGGCCCACCACCAGCTGACAGCTCTAGGGGCTCTAGGGGAAGGCCTCAGAGGTCCCCTCTGCCCTACAGAGCTGTCAGACACTAAATTTGGGGCACAGGTTCCTAAATTTTCCAATTTGGTAAGTTCCATTCTGTTCTGTTTTGGTACCAGTCTTTGGCATGGTTTGGACTGGCTTCTGTCCTCTTCTGATGTCTAGAAACTAGGTCAAATAGGCCAGCCTGTGGCCAGCGGGATACAGCTGAATGGCCTGCCCCAAGGCAGAAGGGGAGTTGTTCCCCTGTCTCTCTTGTGGCGAGATGGTCTGTCTCACTACTAGCTGTGAAATGGTATAACCATTTCACTACTGGTTGTTAAACAGTAACTATTTCACTACTGGCTTAGGTTTTAGGTCATGGTTGTCAGTGTTCCCTTAATAGGCTGGTTTTATATGCTCTTCCTGTATGAATGGGTGAAGATTTTTGCCTTTTGTCTTTATTTTGTTTATATCCGAGACAGAGGGGAGATGCCTCCCTATCTTGCTGGCTTGCAGTTCCTTATTATACTGTTCTAGTATTAGCAGTCTTCTAAACTATTTGGATTTATAGGTTGGTCTTGGTTTTAGGGTATTTTGTGTTTTTGTATATTCTATGTTTTGTATGAGTAAGTGAGTGAAAGAGTTTGGATGTGACTTCATGGCTCCATGCCTGACTGATTTTTGTCTGTCTGTCTGTCTCTCCTTTTTTGTTCATGTGTTTCTCTTTGTGTGTATGTGAGTCCTTGGAAATTAACTAAAATGAATAACAATATACTTCTTAGTAATCTTAAAAAAGCAGCAGGCAGCTGTGAGAAACTTCTCCAAAGATAAGAACAAATGACACTGAGCTAATTTAACCTTGAGGGGGAAAAAAAAAGAAGAAGAAGAAGAGCTCTGTAACTAACAACACCATCCTGGTTTCTCACATCTGTAACTGTAATTATTCAGTTGATATTTAACTGAAGAGGAAAAGAAAGAAAAAAGGGGGTATGAGAAAATTTAAAAAGGAGTACCCTAGAACTTAGCACTTTATGCCTAGAAACACTTGAGTTCTTGACAACAAAAAAGAATTTCTTCCTCTATATTGTTAGTATATGTGTCTGTCTGTTTTAATTTCCGTTTTTCTGCAACACTCTGGTTCCCTGATAGAAGTACTCCATAGCACCCTGACTAATGCCATTCCTTATGTGCCCTCCCATGCTGATTACACAGAGATAAGAGCTTCAGAGGAGTGATGGGGAGGTCCCATGGTAGTCCTCTGTGCTAGCAGATCACCATAAGAGAAATGAACATGCAGGAAAAAAGGAGGCTCTGACAATAAACCTACTATTGTAACTTCACCTCTAAAGTAAAAGGTAAAAATTACAGATGTTGTTATAGTTTTATTACTGAAATTTCTTCAGTAAATATTTAGTCTCAGGAATTTGAAAATTAAGCCCATGGACTTAAAAGATCAGTAATAAAATGAGAATATGCTAAACTGAGAAATATGCAGAGGGAGTGGAAAATGCCGGAGCTATTGGCAGAGTAGCTGTCCTTGAAAAGTATTGGAGTTCCAGCATCAATTAAACTCTGAATGGCCCTTGAAATTCTGAGAGAGAAAGTGTGATTCTCGTACTTTGTGGGACTGTGTTCATATCAGCAACAGGTTCCCAAGATAAACAGCCTCTGAAAGGGGGAAAAAGGCCCAGATCAGAGATTTCCTGCATGTACCTTTGTCTAAAGATAAATGATCAGCCCTGAGAGATATTTTAGCCAAAACTTAGTAGATAAAATAATACCTTTACAAACTGAATGGGTGTTCTAACAAATGAATAAATAACCCCACACCTTGGACAAGGTTATTAAGTCTTTACAGTTTCCATTTGGGAAAAAAATTAGGGTGTGTACTCCCTGCTCAGAGTAGAACCATCCAAAATGTTTAGAACTGCTTTATTCATAACCTTGCTAGAGCTCAAAATGTATAGCCTGCAATATATTTGTGCTTGAAAATAAAAATATGATGTCTGAGCTCACCTAAGCCTAGAAAATAAGGATTCCCTGTCTAGTCCTGATTGAAAAAATCCTGTATCAATGTTATATTTCATAAAATGTCTCTCATTTGTAAAATGTAATGATTTGGTTATTTAAGTTGTTAAAAAAAAACTGACTCTTTGTCAAAGAAAAAGATTCTTGCCTTTAAACCTTCCAGTTATCAGTTTGATGAATGAATAACTGTGATCCTGTTTTATGAAAAGTGAGTTTTTGGAAATGAGGGAAATTAGGCAGAAAGAAAAGTGACATTGTGTAAAAAAGGAATCTTGTGTGATAAATTTGTCCTGAAGCAGAATGGTTGTTTAGAAAAGTAAAAGGCAGGGCAAAAGTTAAAGAAGATTTAGAATGTTTGTAGATTGTCTGTGCAGGTTGAATGAAGCTCATAAGAAGGATTTTTGTAAAGTTTCCATGTGATCCAGTTAACTATGTATTTCCTTTAAAATCTTTTGATTTGTAGTTTTGTTTAAACAAATGCTTTAAACCTTTGATATTCAACAAACCTTCCAAAATCAAAATTCTAAATTTGGGGCATGGTGCCTGTAGCACAGTGGCTGTGGCACAGGCCACATGCACTGAGGCTAACAGGTTCTAAACCTGAGAAAAACAAATTAGACTTATTTGATTCATTAAAATGTATAGGAAACATTGTCAAATATAAAATGGACACTGGTTATTTTACCAAGGCTTTGGCTGGAATAACATTTCCAGAGGTGCCCAGACTGCATTAAGGAATTAAGGTTGACTTTATAAGTCCAATAAAAAATCCCCTTAAAAAAAAAAAAACTAGCCAAATGCCCATCAATAATGTTTTCTTATCTGTGGTAAGTAAAGAACATTGCTTTCTGACAGGTCCAGGAATCAAAATGTGCTTGGAAACTTTGAAAAAAAGGCTACTGACTTATGGGTGTTGATTTTGTAACCTGACATGCTGCTGTATTCCTTGATCACTTCTAAAAGTTTTTTAGTAGAATCCCTGGTGTTTTCCGGTATACAATCATATCATCTGCGAAGAGTGAAAGTTTGATCTCTTCTGATCCTATGTGGATGCCCTTGATTGCCTGTTCTTCCCTGATGGTGATGGCTAAAACTTCCATTACAATGTTAAAGACCAATGGAGACAATGGGCAACCTTGTCTAGTTCCTGATATGCATGGAAATGATTTCAATTTAGCTCCTTTCAATACAATATTGCCTGTGGGTTTACTGTAAATGGCCTCTATTAATTTGAGAAATGTCCCTTCTATGCCAATTTTCTTAAATGTTCTGATCATAAAGGGATGCTGGATCTTATCAAAAGCTTTTTCTGCATCAATTGAGAGCATTATATGGTCTTTGTTTTTTAATTTGTTTATGTGATGAATTACATTTATAGATTTACATATGTTGAGCCATCCTTGAGATCCTGGGATAAAACCCACTTGGTCGTGGTGTATATTTTGTTTCATATGTTGCTGGATTCTGTTGGTTAGGATCTTGTTGAATATTTTTGCATCAATATTCATTAGTGATATTGGTCTATAATTTTCTTTTCTTGTTGGGTCTTTTCCTGGTTTGGGGATGAAGGTGATGTTTGCTTCATAGAATGTGTTGGATAATATTCCATCTTTTTCTATATTTTGGAAAAGGTTAAATAGTATAGGTACTAGTTCATCTTTAAAGGTTTGGTAGAATTCTGATGTGAAGCCATCTGGTCCTGGGCTTTTCTTTTTAGGGAGATTTTGTATAGTTGATGCTATTTCAGAACTTGATATAGGCCTGTTCAACATTTCCACTTGATTCTGGCTAAGTTTTGGAAGGTGGCATGCTTCCAAGTATTGGCCAATTTCCTTCAAATCTTCCTATTTCTGTGAATAAAGTTTCTTACAGTATTCATGCGGGATTTTTTTAATTTCTGAAGGGTCTGTTGTTATTTTGTATTTTCCATTTCTGATTGATGAAAATAAAGATTTTCTCTTTTTTTCTTGGTTAGGTTCACTAAAGGTTTATCTATTTTATTGACTTTTTCAAAAAAACAACTTTTTGATTTATTGATCTGTTGTATGATGATAGGTAAAATCACATATATCACCTGAAATCTATATGCAATTAATAAGCCTTAAAGTTTAGGCAAAGTAAAGTATATAAACAGGGCCATAAGAACAAGAATCCATAAACTCTGCCAGAAAGCACACTTAATTAGATTCAGGCCTTTGCCACTGGTGTTGTTCAAAAAAGGCCCCCATCAATGCTCTGCAATTTAGCAGAGACTCCCAAAAGAATTATAAAAGACTAAATTAAATAAATGAAAATTCTAAAAAAGAGTAGCAAAAGATCTTTCCTTAAGTAATTAACCATGTTCTATTTAGTCTTTTGTGTCTGTACATTCTTTCTTTCTGGAAGATCAAAGAGACCAAGTCTAAGTCCAGGATCAGAACCTGTTCCCCTTCAAACCAAGATAAAAAGAACTTTACACCATCATCCTGATCACATGCATGGCAGTGAAAATGAGAAGACTCCTCACCTGGAATCATCACAACAGGCTGAATAGAGCTTCACTATCCCTTGAAAAGTAAAGGTAAAGACACCCAACATGCTCTGCTCCAGCCACATAGTGGAAACTGGCTGGTCAACAGACGGCTGAAGCCTGAGGAAGCTCCTTGAGGGACTTGTCTTAATTGGACTTTAAACTGAACTTCAAAAGGGGGGTAGGTGATATCACACAGGGAAAAGTAAACTCAGATAAATCAAGGATTTTATTTCCCCTTAAAATGAGTGGGGAACATTATAACCAAGCCCCCTACCCTTAAAAAAGAAATTTCCTTTGAATCCATTACTCCCAGCCCCCTCAAGGGTGAGGAGAACTCTGAGAAGAGGCTTGAAGTTAAGGGAGTATATAGGGAGGGGGAAGAACTTCAAGGAGAAACTTGAGATAAAAAAGTGCATAGGGAGGAGAGGCTTGACATAACTCTGCCTCACCTTGAAATATGCAATTCCCCTCGCCCAAGGCTAACTGCAATGATTCAGCTTTTGTACCTCTGCCTGTTTGCTGTGACACAGAAATAGGGTATAAAGACCCATTTAATCTGTCATTCAAGGTCGCTTGCCTCCAAGGGCAATGACCCCTTGCAGGTGTAATAAATTTCTATTCACATAAAAGCGGGGTCCATGTCTCCTTCTTGTCTCTGTGATTCATAAGAGGATATACATTTGTGATTGTTAATTTTGTATCCTGAGATGTTGCTGGATTTTTTGATCACTTCTAAGAATTTTATAGTTGAGTTTCCGGGGTTTTCCAGATATACAATCATATCATCTTTTAAGAGTGACAGTTTGATCACCTCTGGTCCTATTTGGATCCCCTTGAATTCTTTCTCTTGCCTATTGCAATGGCTAAGACTTCCGTTACAATGTTAAACAGTAGTGGAGACAATGGGCATCTTTGCTTGGTTCCTGATCTGAGTGGAAATGATTTCAATTTTACTCCCTTCAACATGACATTGGCTGTGGGTTTGCTATAGATGGCCTGTATCAGTTTAAGAAATGTTTCTTCTGTACCAATTTTCTTAAGCATTCTGATCAAGAAAAGATGCTGGATATTATCAAAAGCTTTTTCTGCATCAATTGAGAGAATTGTATGGTCTTTTTAAAAATTTGTTTATGTGATATGTTATATTTATGGATTTACATATATTGAACCATCCTTAGGATCCGGGATGAAAGCCACATGGTCATGATGTATAATTTGTTTGATGTGTTGTTGGATTCTGTTTGCTAGGATTTATTGAGTATTTTTGCATCAATATTCATTAGGGATACTGGTGTATAATATTCTTTTCTTGTTGGGTCTTTTCCTGGTTTGGGAATCTGGGTGATATTTGCTTCATAGTATGTGTTGGGAAATATTCCTTCTTTTTCTATGTTTTGAAGAAGGTTATGTAATTTAAATACTAGTTCTTCTTTAAAGGTTTGGTAGAATTCTGATATAAAGCCATGTGGTCCTGGGCTTTTGTTTTGGGGGAGATTTATTATATTTAATGCTATTTCAGAACTTGTTGTAGGCTTGTTCAACATATCCACTTCTTTCTGGCTAAGTCTAGGAAGGTAGAGTGTTTCCAAGTATTGATTGATTTTCTTCAGATTTTCATATTTCTAAGAATAGAGTTTCATGTAATATTTGTTAAGGATTTTTGAGTTTCTGAGGAGTCTGTTGTTATTTGGCCTTAATAATTTCTGATTGATGAAATTAGGGATTTTACTCTTCTGCTTCTGGTTAGGTTAGCCAAAGGTTTATCTATTTTATTGACCTTTTCAAAAAACCAACTTTTTGATTGGTTGATCTGTTGTATGAAGCTTTTGTTTTCAATTTAATTTAGTTCTCCTTCAATTTTTGTTATTTCTTTTCTTCTGCTAGATCTAGGGTTGGAATGTTTTTCCTTTTCCAGTTGCTTGAGATGTCCCACTATGTTGTTTACTTCCTCTCTATCCATTCTTTTGAGGAAGGCTTGCAACAGTATAAATTTTCCTCATAGGACTGCCTTTGCAGTATCCCAGAGGTTCTGGTAATTCATGTCTTCATTGTTGTTTTGTTCCCCAAATTTGGTAGTTTCCTCTTCATCTCATCTATAACCCTCCAGCTGTCATTCAGCATGAGGTTATTTGATTTACATGTTTTTGTATGAATTGGCAGATTTCTGTTGTTATTGAGTTCAATTTTTATTCCATAATGGTCTGAGAAAATGCATGGAATGATTTCTATTCTTTTAAATTTCCTGAGGTTATACTTGTGACTTAAGATGTGACCAATTTTGGAGGATGATCCATGGGCTGATGAGAAGAATGGGTACTCAGTTTTGTTAGGATGAAATGTTCTGTAGATGTCTGTTAAATCAAATCATTGAATGGTTAAGTTTAAGTCTAAAATGTCTTTTCTGAGCTTCTTATGGGGGGATCTATCCAACACTGCCACAGGGGTGTTAAAATCTCTGAGGTGCTGGAGGAAATCACATTGCTCATGTCTGTTAGAGTCTCTGTTATAAATTGAGGCACATTCTAGTTGGGTGCATAAGTGTTAATAGTTGAAATCTCATCTTGTTGAGTTTGGCCCTTAACAATTATGAAGTGATCATCCTTATCTTTCCTTACTTTTGTTAGTTTAAAGCCTATTGTATCTGCGAATAAAATTGCTACACCTGCTTTTTTTCTGCTTTCCATTTGCCTGAATTATAGATGACCATCCCTTCACCCTGAACTTATGTTTATCTTTTAAGGTAAGTTGAGATTCTTGAATGCAGCAGATGTCTAGCCTGAGTTTTTTATCCAGTCAGCCAATCTGTGTCTCTTTAGAGGGTAAACTAAGCCATTCACATTAATTGAGAGTATTGATAAGCCTGGTAGTATTTTGGGTATTGAGTTTTTCAAAAGTCCAGTGGACATTTTTAATCCTTTTGCCACTTTGGAAGTTGGAATTTGATCAAAAGTTTCTGAGTGAGTTTACTTTGGTAGTGGAGGATTGTGCTGTTCATTATGGAGGATAGGTCTGAGAATATCCTGGAGAGCTGGTTTAGTTATGGCAAATTTCTTTAACATGTGAATGTCATTAAAGTATTTAATTTCACCATCAGAAATGAAACTCAGTTTAGCTGGATACAGGATCCTGGGTTGAAAGTTATTTTGTTTAAGGAAATTAAAGGTCAATGACCACCCTCTTCTAGTTTGAAAGGTTTCAGCTGATAGATCTGCAGTCATTCTAATATTCTTCCCCTTGTAGTTTATGGTTTTCTTATGACTGGCTCCTTGCAGAATTTTCTCTTTTATATTTACTTTGATGAAGCTAATTATAATGTGTCTATGAAATTTCTTATTTGGATTGAGTCATGCTAGTGTTCTGAAACTGTCTGATATCTGAATTTCAGAATCTTTTGGCATGTCTGGGAAATTTTCTTTGATTATTTCATGAAGAAGAGCATCTCTACCCTTTGAAACAACCCCATCACTTTCAGGTATTCTTATAAGGTGAATATTAGATCTCTTTGAAGTATCCGAGGACACTCTGAGAGAATGATTCTTTTTTGCTCTCCACTTCTTTCCTCTTTGAACATTTGGGAGCATTCAACAGCTTTGTCTTCAATGTCAGAGATCCTTTCTTGTGCCTTCTGCATTCTGTTACTGAGGGATTCTACTGTATTTCTCAGATCTTTGAGGACTGCACGCTCTTGTCTCAATGTGTCAAAATCTTTGAGGATTTTTGTCTTTGAATTTGTTGAATTCTTTTTTATATCTATATTTCTATTTTTATTTAATTTTTTTAATTAAACCATAGCTGTGTACATTAATACAGTCATGGGGTACAGTGTGCTGTTTTTATATACAATTTGAAATATTTTCATTGAACTGGTTAAAATAGCCTTCATGTCATTTTCTTAGTTACTGTGTTAAGACATTTATATTCTACATTTAGAGAGATTCACCTGTACCCTTATAAGATAAACCAGAGGCATGATCCAACCAATCACCCTCCCTCTATTCATCCGCCCCCCTCCCCTCCTCTGCCTCTCCCCTTCCCCATATTCCTGGGCTATAATTGGGTTATAGCTTTCCTATGAAAGCTATAAATTAGTTTTATAGTAGGGCTAAGTACATCAGGGATGCTAGCATGGATGTGGAGAGAAGAGAACACTTCTACATTGCTGGTGGGAATGCAAACTAACACGTTCCTTTTGGAAAGACATCTGGAGAACACCTAGAGAACTAAAAATAGACCTTGCATTTGATCCTATAATTCCTCTATTAGGTATATATCCAGAAGATCAAAAACCACACTACAATAAAGATATTTGTATCAGAATGTTCATTGCAGCCCAATTCATAATTGATAGGTCATGGAAGAAGCCCAAGAGCCCATTGATCCACGAATGGATCAATAAACAGTGGTATATGTACACGATGGAATACTATGCAGCCATTAAGAAAGATGGAGATTTTACCTCCTTCATGTTTACATGGATGGAGCTGGAAAATATTCTTCTTAGCAAAGTATCTCAAGAATGGAAGAAAAAGTATTCAATGAATTTCTTGAATTCTTGAGATATCTTTTGGATTACTCCTTGAAATTCTAATTTTATTTTTACCTCCATTCTATTGATCTTATTTGCTCTTCAAATTCTCAACTCAATTTCTGACATCTCAGCCATTTGTTTATGAATGGGATCTTGTGCTGTGTCTACCATATTGGTCCTTGGGGGAGTTAATCTACTGTGATTATTCATGTTGCCAGAGTTTTTCCCTGATTTTGTCTCATGATTGTTTTTTGCCAGTTGGCTAGATAGGCAGATAAGGTGAAATTGGATTGTGAGCTTCTGTGGTTAACCAGGCCTTTGTCAAGGTCTAGGACTGGTGACAGCAGCTTTCTCCCCTACAGCTATGCACAGGACCCATACAGTATTACAGTCTGAGACTGAGGAAATCTGTTTGGTGTGGTGGGGTTAGGTGGCTCTGTCTTGTATTCAGCTGGTCCTTGTTTGATCCTAGTGGATCAATGACTCTGGTTTGAAGTCTTAGCTGTGGAGAAATAAGACACCACAACCCCCACGGACAATAAGTGGAAGAGGTAAATCAACCCTCCCCAATCCCCCACACAACCAGGTACCACCCAAGAGGGTCCTTGGGTGATTGCCCCAGGTTAGGAGTGCCAAACCATTTGACCCAGTCAGTATGAACTGTCAAGTGAGTTCAAAAGGTCTCCAGCAATTAGGTGGTGGAAGTCTACTAACTGCTCAAATTTGACTTGCTTCACTGCTCTGTGGAGTCAGAAAGGCCCTCCCAGTAGCAGAGTTGTACTGGAAGGCTGTGTCTCTTTCTCCACTTTGGTCCTCTTTCACACCCAATCACTGGTGACCCCACAGGGCTTAGGTCCTGCTCCCTCTAATAAGCAGATGTGCTGGGGCTTTGCACCTGTCAGAGTCATAGAAAGGTCAATGCCTCCTCAGCCTGGCTACTACCTTCTGCTACCAGCCAGCTGGGAGAGCTCAGGCCTGTCTGCTCTATGTACTCAATAGCCAGTGGGGAGTGTTCCACCTGAACTCAGTCTAATCCTGATGATAACAAGTCAGCAAATGCATTTCTCCCTCAGCCACTGTGTCTTTGCCCCAGCTGCTCTACAGCACCAGTATCCCTATAGAGTAAGGTCTTGTTTCCTCTGGCAGTCCTCAAAATTGGGGAGGTGTCTCTCTAAGATTAGATTCCAGTGGGGTTGCTCTATTGTTGATGAATCTTTGTTGGAAGTGACCCTGTGCAGCTCCCAGGTGACTGTCACAGCCAGGAAGTGGCTGTAGGAGCAGCTCCTGGAGCACAGAGCACATGGATCCAATAGCGGGGCAGGGAACACTGCACACATTTCTGGCAGTACAGGGCACCTAGTGACTTCAGCAAGGTAAGCACTTGGTCTATGAATCTGGCTGGGTGGGGCATTGGGTCTCTAGCACAATGTATTGCAGCTCTGGCAGGGTGAGGCACTCAGATCTGGCTGGGTGGGGTTGGTGGTGGGGTGCTTGGTCCAGCAGGGCAGGGGGCGCTGCTCATGAGCCGCTTCCTGCAGTCTCTGCAGGGCTTAGGCTTCTAGTTAGGTAGGCTTCAGGCAGGGGGGAAGGGAACTGGACATTCAGAATGGCAGGGAAAAGATTAGTTCAATTTTCCTGCCTGGCAAGAGAGTTATCAGGGTCACAATAGTGTTCCGCTGGGGAATAGTCCCCACTTTCCACAGCTTTCACCTGTGGGGTGAGACAAGTGGTCACTGCTCACCTGTAGAAAACCTACAGGAGCAAACAAAGAGGGAGAAATAAAAAACTTTCTTGGAGGAGGGGATGGACACTTTTCCTTTGGGATGAATTTTTTTTCTGTGTTTTATTTATTTATTTTATTTTTACATATACATGTGTATTAGGTTTCCACTTTTTGCCTTCACAAAATTAAAAAGGCTTAACATTTAACAATAATAACAATGCTTAAGATAAGGACTAGAAATAAAAACCAAATAAGGAATGAATGGAGATAAATACATTCAGAAAAGAAATCAGACAATTGTTGCAATGAAGTATTAAGCAATAATAATAATAGTAATGCAAAGAAAGTAACATTCACATTGTCAAATAAGAGTATGTCTATTATAAAATGCTTTCACTCTAAGGTTCAGTATGGAGTCATCAAGCTGCCATAGGATAATGTGTGCCACCTCTATCCACGTTAGTGCGAATGTTGCAAAATCTCCATTTTTTAAAATGGCTGAATAATATTCCATGGTATACATATACCACAGCTTACCAATCCATTCCTGGGTTGAAGGGAATTTAGGCTGTTTCCACATTTTAGTGACTGTAAATTGGGTTGCAATAAACAGTCTAATGCAAGTATCTTTATAATAAAAGGGTTTTTTTTTGTTTTTTTTTTTTCCCTTCTGGATGGATGCCCAGTAATGAGATTGTAGAATCAAATGGAAGGTCTAGGTTGATTTCTTTGAGGTTTCTTCACACTACCTTTCAAAAAGGTTGTATTAGTTTGCAGTCCCACCAGCAATGTAAACAGGTTCCTTTCTCTCCACATCTGCACCAGCATGTGCAGTTTTGAGATTTTGTGAGATAGGCCGTTCTCGCTGGCATTAGATAATGTCTCAGGGTGGTTTTAATTTGCATTTCTCTAATAATTAGGGATGATGAGCATTTTTTCATGTATTTTCCAGCCATTCATCTATCTTCTTTAGAGACGTTTCTGTTCATCTCTCTTCTCCATCGATGTATGGGATTGCTGTTTTTTTTCTTGTGGATTAATTAAAGTTCTGTATAGATCCTAGTTATTAAGCTTTTATCTGATTGGAAACATGCAAAAATCCTTTCCCATTGGGTAGGTTCTCTATTTGCTTTGGCTGTTGTCTCTTTGACTGTACAGAAGCCTTTCAATTTAATTAAATCTCATTTGTTTATTGTTGCAGTTGTTGCTATTGCCATGGCAGTCTTCTTCATAAAGTCTTTCCCTAGGCCAATATCTACCAGTGTTTTTCCTATTCTTTCTTTGCGAATTTTTATCATTTCACACCTTAAATTTAAGTAAATTATCCATCTTGAATCAATTTTTGTGAGTCGAGACAGCTGTGGGTCCAGTTTCAGTCTTTTACATGTGGATCTCCAATTCTCCCAGCACCATTTATTGAATAGGAAGTCTTTCCCCTATTCAATGGATGTTCCCCCAGTGGATGTTCTTGTTAGGTTTATTGAAGATTAGGTGGCTGTAAGTTGCTGGTTTCATTTCCTGGTTTTCTGTTCAATTTCAAATATCTGTGTCTCTATTTTTGTGCCAGTATCATGCTGTCTTGACCACTATAGCCTTGTAGTACAGCCTGAAATCTTGTAAGGTGATACCCCTGGCTTTGTTTTTGTTACTAAGAACTGCCTTAGCTATATGTTTTTTTTTTTTTTTCTGGTTCCCATACAAAATGCAGAATCACTTTTTTCATGTCTTGAAAGTAGGCTGTTGTCATTTTAATAGGGATGGTGTTACATTTGTAAATTGCTCTGGGAAGTATAGACATTTTAACAATGTTGATTCTTCCCAGTCATGAACATGGTATGTTCTTCCATTTGTTAAAGTCCTCTGTTATTTCCTTTCTTAAGGTTTCATAATTTTTTTTAATAGAGGTCCTTCACCTCTTTTGTTAGGTATATTTCTAATTATTTTCTTTTGGGGGTGGGGGGCTATGGGGAAGGGAGTTGTGTCTTTAATTAACCTCTCATCTTGGCTGTTGTTGGCATATACAAAGGCAACTGACTTGTGGACATTGATTTTATATCCTGAAACATTACTGTATTTTTTAATGACTTACAAGAGTCTTGTGGTTGAGTCTTTAGGGTTCTAAGTATAAGATCTTATCATCAGCAAAGAGGGAGAGTTTGGCCTCTTCCGATCTGATTTGGATGCCCTTTATTTTCTTGTCTTGTCTAATTGTATTGTCTAGAACTTCCAGCACTATGTTGAATTGTAATGGTGACAGAGGACAACCTTGTCTGGAACCAGTTCAGAGAGGAAAAGCTTTCAGTCTTACTCCATTCAGTAAAATATTAGCTGTGGTTTGTCATAGATAGTTTCCATTATTTTAAGAAATATACCACCTATGCCTATACTCCTTAATGTTCTACTTAGAAAAGGATGCTGGATTTTATTGAATGCTTTTTCTGCTTCTGTTGAGAGGATCATATAGTCTTTGGCTTTGCTTCTGTTGATATGGTGGTGAATAATATTTATAGACTTGCATATATTAAACTAGCCTTGCATCCCTGGGATGAAACCTACTTGATCATGAAGTATGACTTTTTTGATAATCTATAATCTATTGGCTAGGATTTTGTTGAGAATTTTTGTATCTATATTCATTAGTGAAATTGGTCTGAAATTCTCCTTTTTAGTTGGGTCTTTTCCTGGTTTTGGTACCAGAGTGATGTTCGCTTCATTCTATGTGTTGGGGAAGATTCCTTCTTCCTCAATTTTTTGGAATAATCTCTGCCTGATATAGATAAACTCTTCTTTGAAGGTTTCATAGAATTCTGGTGTGAAGCTATCTGGACGAGGGTATTTTGGGGGGGGGGATTTTTTTATTATTTCTTTGATCTCAGTGCTTGAAATTGGTCTGTTTAGGAGATCCATTTCATCTGGGCTAAGTCTAGGGAGATGGTGTGATTCCAAATATTGATCCATTTCCTTCACATTGTCAAATTTCTGGGCATAAAGTTTCTGGTAGTATTCAGAGATAATCTCTTGTATCTCTGTGGCATCTGTTGTTATTTCTCCTTTATCATTTCTGATTGAGGTTACTAGAGATTTTACTTTTTTATTTATAGTTATTCTGGCCAAATTTTTATCTATTTTATTTATTTTCTCAAAAAAAAACTCCTTGTTTCATTAATTTTCCCAATGATTCTTTTGTTTTCAATTTCATTAATCTTTGATTTAATTTCAGATATTTATTTTCTCCTGCTGGGTTTAGGCTTAGATTGTTCTTTTTTCAATTCCAACAGATGGCTTGTGATTTTATTGATATGCTCTCTTTCTGTTTTTTTGAATGTAGGCTTCTTAAGCGATGTTTTCCTCTCAGGATTGCTTTTGTTGTATCCGATAGGTTTTGGTAACTTGTGTCTGCATTGTTGTGCTTAAGGAAGTTAATAATTTTCTTTCTTATTTCTTCCTGCACCCAACTGTCATTCAGCATAAAGTTGTTTAACTTCCATGCTTTTGTGTGAGGTTGAACGTTTTTGCTGGAGTTGAGTTCCACTTTTAGTGCCTTGTG
Organism: Otolemur garnettii; assembly: GCF_000181295.1. Taxonomy (NCBI): domain Eukaryota; kingdom Metazoa; phylum Chordata; class Mammalia; order Primates; family Galagidae; genus Otolemur; species Otolemur garnettii. The sequence goes on from NW_003852679.1 coordinate 262,726, forward strand.
ATCTGTGCAGATGCAAGGTAGAATTTCAATTATTTTGATTCTGTTAAGGTTTGTTTTGTGTCCTAGGATATGATCAATTTTGGAGAATGTTCCATGGGATGTTGAGAAGAATGTATATTCTTTATCTTTGGGATGAAGTGTTCTATATATGTCTATGAAGCATGATTGTTCTAGGGTATCATTTAAATCTCTAATATCTTTGTTTAATTTTAGTTTACAGGATCTGTCTTGCTCTGAGAGAGGGGTGTTAAAGTCCTCTGTTATTATGGTGTTACAGGATATCATATTGCTCAGACTAAGCAAAGTCTGTTTTAAGAATCTGGGAGCATTTAAATTGGGTGCATAAATATTTAAATGAAATGTATTCTTGTTGTACCTTTCCCTTGACCAATATGAAATGACCATCATTGTCTTTTTTTTTTACTTTGGTTGCTTTAAATCCACATGTATCTGAAAATAAGATTGCAAACCCTCTTTTCTTCTGAGTTCTATTTGCCTGAAAAATGGCATGAATTTTGTACCTGAAGTTTGCTTTCTTGGAGTCGCAGCCTGCCTCAGTAGAGGTGACCTGCAGTTAACATTCTTCTCTCTCAGATTGGCTCCCAGTCTTCAGCTTAATTGGGTACTTTCTGGACATTATCTTTCCCTCTGGATGGGAACTTCTGTAGAAGACTGGCTCTAGTCGGCCATCTTTCCCCTCTCCCCTGAATCTGTGTTTTAAAATAGTTTCATAATTTTCATATATTACTTGAAAATTGAAATAAATTATAAGCACTTTCTGTCATTTAGACAGAAAGTCTCTTTAACTCAGTAAATAAACTGAGAACACAAAACTTCACAAAAGGATATGAATGACTTGCATAGGGCCATGTAGTCCAGTACAAATAAAATACCCATAATTTAAAAAAAAAGTTTTCTTACATGCATTTCTGAAATATCTTCATCACTTGTGTTTGTCTCAATCTTCTGGAGCACTGTCCATAGGAGCATTTGATGTCTCATCTCTCATCTCTCTTTAAACTTGCAAGCCCCAACACACACCCCACACCTCACAAATTGTATTTTGTCTAATATCAGTAAGAGGTTTCTTGAGAAATGGTACTTTTTCATGATCACTCTCGTGGCACACTTTGGACTTGATGACCTAAGTTTTGAGTGGGAGAATTTTGGGGTGTAAGTCACCCAGTCCATCCCCAACCTCCCTGAGAGATGCACTCCCTCTTGTACAGGGTTAAGTACCTGTCGGACAGATTGCTGTTACAGTTCTGCATTGAGTCCTCCAACCCCCAGGCTCAGTGAGACCCCATGGATCTGGGGCTCTGAAACTGGGCAGGCTCTGAAGGGTCTCTCCTCCACCTGGCCTGGGCCTCAAGAACATGGAGGGATGAGTTCCTTGACACTGGCAATATGAAAGGGAAAGGCAACTCTCCTTGTAGCAGGGTCTTTACTTGTTCTAGCCCATGGAAGTCAGTGGGCCTAGGCCTAAGAGAATCAGGAAAAGAAACTGCATTATGGGGCTGGGTGGGACTCACAAACTCAACAGCACTGATGCCATAGTGGATAGTGGAATGGCTGCAGGTGGTGGCTGCTGACTCCTGGGCTCTCATCAGGGTCAAGGTAGGGATGTCAGGAGGGAGCAGAGCCCCTGAGAGTTGAAGGATGGAGGGAGCAACTTCTCATCCCAGGCCAGGCTCCAGCCCTGCTGGACCTCAGATGCCGGTGGAGTCTACAGCCACACAGGCTCTACTCATAGACCTTTGTACCTGGAGATGAACACAGATACCTGCAATTTTGTGCATGTGGGCTTTATTCTTCCAAAATTTGACATTTAAAATGCATTTAGGGGTAACATAAAGGTAGTAAAGTAAATTTTCTCTATTTGACCACTTGCTGGTGAAATTCTTGACAGTATTAATGTTTTTTTTTCTTTTCTTTTTTTTTTATTGAACGGTAACTATGTACATTAATGCACTTCTAGGGTACAGTGTGGGGTTTTCACATGCAATC
>NW_003852679.1:281799-296543 GCF_000181295.1 Otolemur garnettii
TCCTTTTGTTTTCAATCTTGTTTAATTCTGCTTGAATTTTGGTTATTTCTTTTCTTCTGCTGGGTTTGGGATTGGAATGTTCTTCCTTTTCCAGTTGCTTGAGATGTCCCATTAAGTTGTTAACTTCCTCTCTTTCTGATTTCTTGAGGAAGGCTTCCCATGCTATAAATTTCCCTCTTAGGACTGCCTTTGCAGTATCCCAGGGGTTCTGATAACCTTGTCATTTTGTTTTAAAAATTTGGTAATTTCCTCCTTGATCTCGTCTCTGGCCCATGTATCATTCAGCATAAGGCTATTTAGCGTCCATGTTTTTGTATGAGTCTGCAGATTTCTGTTGTTGCTGAGTTCAACTTTTATTCCTTGATGGTCTGAGAAGATGCATGTAATAATTTCTATTCCTTTAAATTTGTTGAGGTTAGATTTGTGGCCTAAGATGTGATCAATTTTGGAATATGTTCCATGTACTGATGAGAAAAATGCATGTTCAGTTTTGTTAGGATGAAATGTTTTGTAGATGTCTGATAAGTCCAGAAGTTGAATAGTTAAATTTAAATCTAAGGTTTCTTTGCTAAGCTTCTTATTGGAGGATCTATCCAACACTGCCAAAGGAGTGTTGAAATCTCTGACTATGATGGAGGTGGGGGAAATCAAGTTGCTCATGCCAGTGGGAGTCTCTTTTATAAATTGAGGTGTATTCTGGTTGGGTACATAGATACTGATAATTGAAATCTCATCGTATGGAGTATTGCCCTTAACAAATATAAAGTGGCCTTCTTTATCTTTGGTTACTTTTTTTTTGGTTTAAAACCTATTGTATCTGGGAATAAAATTGCAACACCTGCTTTTTTCTGTTTTCCATTAGCCTGGAATATAGATGACCTTCCCTTCACCCTGAGTCTACATTTGTCTTTTAAGGTAAGATGTGGTTCTTGAATGCAGCAGATGTCTGGTCTGAGTTTCTGTATCCAATCAGCCAATCTGTGCCTCTTTAGAGGACAATTTAAGCCATTCACATTGATTGAAATTATTGATAAGCCTGATAGAATTTTAGGTATTGAGTTGTTCAAAAGTCCAGTGGCCGTTTTTAAACCTTTTGCCACTGTAGAAGTTGAAGTTTCATCAATAGTTTCTGAATTAGTTTACTTTTGTGGTGGAGGATTGCACTGGTCATTATGGAGAATAGGTCTGAGAATATCCTGGAGAGCTGGTTTAGTTATGGCAAATTTCTTCAATTCGTGGATGTCATTCAAGTATTTAATTCTGCCATCACAAATGAATCTCAGTTTAGCTGGATACAGGATCCTGGGCTGAAAGTTATTTTGTTTTAAGAGATTAAATGTCAATGACCACCCTCTTCTTGCCTGAAAAGTTTCGGCAGAGAGATCTACAGTTATTCTAATATTCTTCCCCTTGTAGGTTATAGTATTCTTATGTCTCACTTCTTTGAGGATTTTTTCTTTCATATTAACTTTAGTGAAGTTAATTATGATGTGTCTGGGGGATGTCTTATTTGGATTGAGTCGTGCTGAAGCTATCTGCTATTTGAATTTCAGGATCTCTTAACATATCTGGAAAGTTCTCTTTCATAATTTGATACAAAAGAGCCTCTGAGTTTTGTGAAGCAACTTTGTCACCTTCAGGGATTCCTATGAGGAGAATATTAGTTTTCTTCAAATTATTCCAGAGCTCTCTGAGAGAATTATCCATTTTTGCTTTCCATTTCTTATTCTCTTTGGATATTTGGACATATTCAGAAGCTTTGTCTTCTATGTCTGAAATCCTTTCTTCTGCCTCTTGCACTCTGTTACCAAGAGATTCTACTATATTTTACAGATATTTGAGGGATGCAATCTCTTGCCTTAATGTTTGAAAATCTTTGGTGGTTTTGTCTTTGAATTCATTGAATTCTTGAGTGAACTTTTGGAATGCTCCTTCAATTTCTAATTCTATCTTTGTCTCTATTCTCTTAATATTATTTGCAATCCAAATTCTGAATTCAATTTCTGACATCTCAGCTATCTGTTTATATAGGGGATCTTCAGTTTCGTCTGTGACATCCTTTCTTAGGGGGGTTCACCTACTCTGGTTATTTGTATTATCAGACACATCCTTTCTTGGAGGGGTTGATCTACTCTGGTTATTCATATTACCTGAACTTTTCCACTGATTCCACCCCATGATTGTTTTACTCCATTTTGCTTTTCCCCTTGAGGTTTGTCAAGGACCCCTATGGTATTACGGCCTGAGAGACTGGGGACCTGCTTGGTGTGAGTGGCTCTGTCTTATTTTCAGCTGGTCTCTGTCCTACTCTAGTGATTAAGTTTCTCTTGGTTGAAGTCTCAGGTGTGGAGAAATACCAGTAATTAAATCGCCCTGCCCCCCATAAACAACAATTGGGCAAGGAAAAACAAACCTTCCCTCAACCATACACCCGGGGTGCCCCCTTGAATAGTCCCTGGGTGGTCTTCCCCGCTTAAGGGGTCCAAATCAGTTGTCCCAGTCAGCACCCATTTCAGGTGGAAAAGTTCAAATGTTTCTGGCAGCTAGATAAGAGAGGTCTGCTTGCAGCTAGATATAACTTGCTGTAGTGCTCCGTGAGGGCAAAGGGACCCACCAAGCAGATGGGTTAGTCTCAAAGGTTAATACCTCCTTCCTCACCTTGCACCCAGTCACTCGTAATCCCCCAGGTCTGTGACACTGTTCACTCCAGTAGGCAACTGCTCCTGGGGTTTACAACTGCCAAAATCACCCAGAAATCTGTGTCTGGCAGGGGGGCCTTGTGTGTTTAAATTAGGCTATGAACATTCTCTTAATTCTAGCCCCTCACCTTCTGTTGCAGCTGGATTCCTCTGCAAGTCAACGGCTGCTACCACTGAGGGGCAACTCAACTGGGCAGCAATTAAATTTTACAGTCAGGTGTCAATCCCTGCCTCTGCCTGACCACTGGCCTTTGTCTCAGCATTCCCCTGAGGGAGAGGTGCTCCTTGGGAAATCTGAGTCTAGTCTGGCAGGGGAAGAATTTGCGCTTTGAAAGTTATGGCCGTTACAGCCGCACACCTTCTGTCCAGTCAAAATTCTTCTGGTAGTCAGAGACTTTCTTGAGCTGGTGAATAACTCAGCTCTGAGCCTGAAGCAAATTAGAGTTTACACTCAGGTGTCAATTCCAGCCTCTGCCCGCCCACTGCCTTTGTCTCAGCTATTTCCCTGAGGGCTGGTCTTAATTTTCTCCTTACTTACAAAAGTTACCAATTCTGTTCCAATGGTGTTAGTTCGCAGCTCAGGATGCCACCGCTGCTGTATGGCTTTGTTCTCCTCACTTCTGTGCCACTGTCAGCACAGAGGCAGAGCCCTTTCCCTCTCTACTTCTCTCTAGGAGATGCCCAAGAATCTGGACTCCTAGGTAACAAACCTCCAGACTTCAAGGTGGGTGGGTGGGGGAAGTCCTCAGAGTTCAATGTTGCAGGTGAGGACTATATACAGTTTTATACAGTTTTATAGTTTTATGCCTGGCAGGAGGGTGCCATGGCACACCAGCTGGAGTAGGAGGTCCAGTTGTTATGGGGTCTCTCCCGTGGGATAGAGTGGGAGGATGTTTGAACTCTGCTTGCTTGTATGCATGGAATAAACTGCAAGCCCTTCTTGTGGTCAGAGGGGACTCCCGTCCTCTTGGTGGTGGATTTTGTACCTTTTGATTGTATTTTTGGGGTCTCAGCTCACCTCAAGAAGGTTGAAGTGCGCTCTTCAATCTTCTCTTTCTGCTCTGCTCCAAACCATCTGCTCCTTTGCTAAACTTCTGCCCTTTAAGCCTCCTTCTGGACGGGAGCTTCTGTAAAAAGTTGGCTGAAGTCCACCATCTTGGCTCTACCCTGGTAAGTTTGATTCTTTTAGAAAACTAAGGAGTTCAAATAAAATTCTAACTGTCATTTTTTATTATTTTACTATTGACTTATAATTTGTCTGGCAGACAAAAATTGGTATCTTCCTGCCCTAAAATAGTTGGATATTTTAAAACCCCTTTGGTAGTTTTGGGTAGATTCTCCAAGAAAAAACTACATGAAGAAATATTGGACTTAAATTTGACTGTGCAATACATGGACTTAACCAACATCTATGGAACATTTTATACTAATATAACTGAATACGCATACATTCTTCTCATCAGCCCATGGAGCATCCTTCCAAACTGATCACATCTTAGTCACAAATCTGACCTCAGCAAATTTAAAAGAATAGAAATTATTCCTTGTATTTTCTTTAAGGTCATGTAATAAAAGTTGAACTCAACAAAAAAATTAATCTTCCTACATAAACAAAGTCATGGATACTAAATAACCTTATTCTGAATGATAGCTGGGTCAAAGATGAGATTAAAAAGTAAATCACCAAATTTTTGGAATAAAATGATAATGAAGACACAAATTATCACAACCTGTGGGATATTCCAAAGGCAGTTCTAAGATGAAAATTTATAACATTGCAAGTTTTCATCAAGAGAACAGAAAGAAAGGAAGTCAACAACTTAATATGACACCTTCAGCAACTGGAAAAGGAAGAACATTCCAACCCCAAATCCAGCAGAAGGAAAGAAATAACTGCAATTGGTGCATAAATAAATGAAATAAAAAAAAAAGAATCATTCAGAAGATCAACAAATCTAAAAGTTGTTTTTTTGAAAAGATTAACAAAATTGATAAATCTTTGGCTGACCTAACCAGAAACAAAAAATAAAATATCAGTCAGAAATAATAAGAGTGAAATAACAACAGACACTTCAAAATTTAAAAAAAAAAATCTTAATGATTACTACAAAAACTGTATTCTCAGAAATATGAAAATCTGTAGAAAATTGACCATAAAGCATGCCACCTTCCTAGACTCAGCCAGAAAGAACTGGAAATGTTGAATAGACCTACATCAAGTACTGAAATAGAATCCACTATATGAAATTTCTTAGAAAAGAAAAGTCCAGGACCAGATGGCTTCACATCAGAATTCTATCAAACTTTTAAGGAGGACCTAGTACCTAAATTACATAACTTTTCCCCAAACATAGAAAAAGAAGGAATACTTCCCAACACATTCTATGAAGCAAATATCACTCTGAATTCCAAATCAGGAAAAGACCCAACAATGAAAGAAAATTATAGACCAATATCTTTAATGAATATAGATACAGAATGGTGCCTGTGGCTCAAGGAGTAGGATGCTGGTCCCATATACCAGAGATGGCAGGGTCAAATCCAGCCTCAGCCAAAAACTGCAAAAAAAAAAAAAAATATATATATATATATATACACATATATATGCAAAAATATTCAATAATATCCTAGCAAACAGAATCCAGCAACACATCACACAAATTATTCACTGTGACCAAGTGGGTTTTACTCAGGGTCTCAAGGTTTGTTCAACATATGTAATCTAGAAGCATCACATAAATAGAACAAAAAACAAAGACCATCTGATTCTCTCAATTGATGCAGAAAAAGATTTTGATAATATACATTATCCTTTCATGATCAGGACATTTAAGAAAATAGTTACAGAAGAGACATTTCTTAAACTGATAGAGGCCAACTATAGGAAACCCACAGCCAATATCATATTTACTGGAATAAACTTGAAAACATTTCTACTCAGATATGGAACTAGATAAGGACATGCATTGTGTCCAGTGGTATTCAACATAGAAAGGGAAATCTTAATCATTGCAATCAGGCAAGAGAACACAATTGAGGGTATCCAAATGAAGTCAGAGGATTTCAAATGCTTACTCTGCAGATGATATGATCCTATACCAGGGATATCCTAAGGACTCAACTACAAAACTCTTAGAAGTGATGAAAGAATATAGTAGCATCTCAAGATGCAAAATCAATACTTACAAATCTGTAGCTTTTATGTATACACCAACAATAGTCAAGCTGAAAAAAATAGTCAAGGACTCTATTCCTTTTACAGTAGTGCCAAAGAAGATGAAATATCTTGGAATTTACCTAACAAAGGACATCAAAGATCTCCATAAAGAGAACTATAAAACTCTGAGAAAGGAAATAGCTAAAGACATTGACAAATGGAAAAATATACCATGCTCATGGTTGGCAAGAATTAGCATTTTTAAAATGTGCATACTACCCAAAGCAATACACAAATTTAATGCAATCCCTATTAAAGCACCACTGTCATACTTTAAAGAGCTTGAAAAAACAGTACTCAGTTTTATACGGAATCAAGAAAATCTCTATTAGCCAAGACATTACTCAGAAATAAAAACAAAGCAAGAGGAATCATTCTACCAGACTTCAGGCTATATTATAAATATATAGTTATCAAAACATCATGGTACTGGCAGAAAAATAGAAAGGTAGATGTATGGAACTGAACAGAGACCGAGAGATGAATTCAGCCACTTATTGTTATTTGATCTTTGATAAGCCTATCACAAACATAAATTGGGGGAAAGAATTCCTATTTAAAAAATGGTGCTGGGTGAATTGGCTGGTGACTTGTAGAAGAGTGAAACTGGACCCTCACCTTTCACCATTAACAAAAATTGATTCTCATTGGATAAAAGAGTTAAACTTAAAACATCAAACTATAAATATACTTGGAAAGAGTGCAGGGAAAACACTTGAAGAAATTGGTCTGGGAGAATATTTTGTCAGGAGGAACCCCCAGGAAATTGAAGCAACAGAAAAAATATATTATTGGGATGTGATCAAACTAACCAGCTTCTGCACAGCAAGAACCCAGTAAGAAAAATAAGCAGACAGTCCTTAGAACAGTAGTTCTCAACCTTTCTAATGCTGCAACCCTTTAATACAGTTCCTCATGTTGTGGTGACTCCCAACCATAAAATTATTTTTGTTGCTACTTCATAACTGTAATTTTGCTACTGTTATGAATCATAATGTAAATATCTGATATGCAAGATGTATTTTCACTGTTACAAAGGGGTCACAACCCACAGGTTGACAACTGTTGCCTTAGAATGAGAGAAGATATTTGAAGGTTATGGTTCTGACAAAGGTTTGATAACTAGAATCCACAGAGAACTCAAACTAATTAATAAGAAAACAATAAGTGATCCTATTTTATTGCCGGCAAGGGACTTGAACAGAAGCTTCTATGAAGAAGACAGGTGGATGGCCTACAAACACATGAAAAAAATTTCATCATCAGAGAAATGTAAATCAAAACCTCATTGAGATATCGTCTAACTCCAGTACAAGTAGCCCACATCAGAAAATCCCATAACTGCCTATATTGGCATGGATCTGGAAAGAAGGGAACACTTCTGCACTGCTGGTGGGAATGCAAGCTAAGATGTTCCCTTTAGAAAGAATGTTCTTCTTAGCAAAGTATCACAGGAATGGAAGAAAAAGTATCCAATGTACACAGCCCTTCTATGAAACTAATATATACTTCTCAAATGAAAGAAACAACTTAATTCTAGCCCAAGAATATGGGGAGGGGGTGGGTAAGGGGAGGGGAGAAGGGCGGCTGGGTGGTGGGAGGGTGACTGGAAAGATCACCTATATGGTCTGTCTAACAAGGGTACAAGTGAACTTTTCTAGAACTAGAATGTAAATGTTTTGACACAATGACTATGCAAATGACATGAAATTTATGTGAACCAGCTTGATGAAAGTATTTCAAAATGTATATGAAAACACTACACTGTACCCCATGTGTGCATGAATGTATACAGCTATCATTAAATAAAAAAAAAAGTGAAAAAAAGAAAGAAGTTTGGAGAACACTTAGGGACCTAAAAGTAGACCTGCCATTCAATCCTGAAATTCCTCTACTAGGTATATATCCAGATGACTCAAAACCATTTTACAACAAAGATATTTGCACCATAATATTTACTGTAGGCCATTTCATAATTGCTAAGTCACAGAAGTAGCCCATGTGACCATCAACCCATGAATGGATTAATAAATTGTGGTATATGTATACTACAGAATATTATGCAGCCATAAAAAGATGGAGACTTCGTGTCTGCTATGTTTACATGGATTGAGCTGGAATTTATTCTTCTTAGTAAAGCATCTCAAGAATGGAAGAAAATGTAAACAATATACTCAGTACTATTATGAGACCAATATATAATCACCCACACTTTCATAGGAATGACAAAACAAAACTGTAGCCCAGAATGAAGGAGGGAATAGGAGGGTGGGTGCGTGGGAGGCCAGGTGGAGGTGGGGTAATTTGTGGGACCTCACTTATTTTGCATAATGCAAGAGTACATGTTAAACATATTAAGTGTAGAGCATAAATGTATTAACACAACAAATAATTGAGGTGAAGGCTATGTTAACTAGTTTGATGTAAGCATTCCAAATTGTATATAAAATCAGCACATTGTACCCCATAAATCCATTAATATACATAGTTATAATTTAGAAAGAAAAACAATTAAAATCTACTTACTCAATTTTGTATGTTTTTATTTTTTAAAAAAATCTAGGTTTAGGAAGAGTGAATGAAAAGCTATATACATGTTTTTCTCCATCTATATAAATTTCACACATAGAAAAATAATAGAGCAAACTTGGAGTGAACTTTCTTTTTATGGCTTAATATAAAGGTTTATAATTTACCTAATTTCAATTTTTCCCACATTTTGTTTATTTACTTTTTAAAATAATAACATGTCAAAATGCACATAAATTTTACCATTTTAACCATGGTAAATGTATATTTCATTGGACTTAAAAGTACATTGATGGTGTAACCATCAACACCATCTATCATTAAAACCATTTTAATCTTGCAAAACTGAAACTCTATTAAACAATGTCTCTCTACTCCTCCATCCTACCCCAAATCCCTGGCAGCAATCATTGTTCTGTCTCTATGTATTTGAATAAAGCAGGTAACTCATATAAGTGGAATGCTGTTTGTACTTTTGTTCCTAACTTGTTTGACTTAGTATAACATCACCAAGTTTCATCCATATTTTAGCATTTGTCACAATTTCCTTCGTTTTTAGGACTAAATTATATTCCATTGCATGTATGTGTTATATTCATCTATGAATAGACACTTGGTTAGCTTCCATGTGTTAGCTATTGTGAATAATGCTGCTTTACATTAACAGAGTAAAGAATCAACTCACAGAATGGGAAAAAATCTGCAAATCATAGATTAAATAAAATATTATCGTCCTGAATATAGAGAAAAATCTTAAAATTGAAAAAAACAATCTGATTAAAAAATGGGAAGAAGATTTGAAGAGATATTTCTCAAAAGAAGAGATACTAATTACCCATGAGCACAAGAAAAGATTCTAAGCATCACTAATCACTAGGAGAATGCAAATCAAAACCACAATGAGATACCACCTCACACAAAATAAGATGGTTACTGGCAAATATAAAAAAGAAAGAACAGAAAAGAAAACAGAAATTAACAAGCATTGGCAAGGATGTGGCGGAACTGGGAAGCTTACACTTGCATTATCAGTAGGGGTGTAAAATGGTGTAGCTAGTGTGGAAAACAGTATGTTGGTTCCTTAAAGAGTTAAAAGACATAATTAGCTAATTTCAACTTTGAAAAGCTTTTTTTTTTTTTTGCCAGATATTCTGATTTTGTTTTCCTGTAGAATACTCATGTTTGTGTAACTTAACGTGTAATGTTTATAGACAAAATCAAGTACTGATTACTTTTCTTAGTTTGCAAAAATGAACAGAGCTAGATGATAAGTATAGAGCTTTTTAAAAAGTTAATTTATCCGACCTCCTTTCTTAACATTGTAAAAATATTGTTTAGCTTCCTAAAATAAATAACAGAAGAAAATTTAACCTCAACATAACTAAATCTGTTTTACTAAACTGTACCTACATTTTAACTATGTTTACACACCTTAAAGTCTGTATTTTTCAATAATTTGCTATATCATGTAAAAATTGATATAAATTAATATGTTAGGATTTATTGGTTGCACTTAAAGTGTAATGACTTCTTGAATCTCTATGACTTAAACACATTTTTAAATTTTAATACTTATTGCTACAGGCATGATAAACATTAGTTATTCATGATTTCTATTAAAAATATAATATTTGTTCAAATAACAAAAAGAGGAAACATGTTTATTATTTAAATTACTTTCTTTTTTTACCTGATTGAAATGACTGCTTTTATATTTTTAACATGCATGACTATACTTGTGAAAATATGATGAATTTCATTCAATAGTTATTTTTGAATGCTTACTTTGAGCCAAGTTGTAGGCCTGGGTTATCAAAGTGCGAAAAAAAAAATTCCCTCAATACAAGTAGGTCAGAGACTAACAGGAAACTAGACATATAAAGAGATATCATAGCTAGAAATTATAAATTTATTGCTAGCATAACATACAAATTTCTTTTGAAATAAGGCTAGAATAATCTAACTTTTCTTGCATATATTAACAATTGTTACTATAAATGTCACATTTTAGATTTGATTTAATGAATGGATGAGTGTCTCACTTTCTCCTAAGAGTAAAATGAAATCATCTAAGACTTTTAAGTGTGAATGAATGTAAGATTTGTGACTTAGAAAGATTTTTTTTAATTACACGAGGATGCTAATGATCAAGACTCAAGCAGAAACTCCACGAAGGAAAATCTCCCATAATGTAGTCAGAAATGTTGATACCCTCAAGAATGAACCAAATAAAAGAATATTTTGGGAAAGAAGTTAAAATAAAATCTGTCAATCCACCAAATTTTTCTCTCCAAATGTAGAAGGGATATGCATTAAACCAGAGTGTGGTGTGTTAAAGAGGTTGCAAAGATAGAAAGAAATCTCATTCTTTTATGTAGCCAGACCAATAAAAACTATTTCATACATTTTAAATTTCTTTATTCCAAGGACAAATAAACTTTCTATGTCTTTAGGATAACTAGGAAGGTACAACTTGGAGCCAGAGTCACAGGCTAAATTCCCAAGGGGAGAAGGAGAAAGGCAGCTGACTTCCTTCTTGTCTACTTTAGAAAGAGATGGCTATACCCTCCTTTAAATAGACATTTATGAAATATAAAACTGGCAAAAGTCTTGATTTAGCTTTCAAAAATATTTTCACATACCTCAAAAATATAAAGGATTTACAAATTTTCCAAAGGAAATACTCTAAGAAAAAGGGAGTAGTGATAAGGAAGAGGGGAAATTTTCTTCTACCTGTGGCAATAGGGAGAATTAATTATTTAAATGATTTACATTAACCCTTACTCTATTTAAAGAGAAAAATCTGTTTGTTGATTAATTTGATGTGAAGATTGGTAAAATTCAGCAGCTGAGATGACAGCACCAATTTAAGAGCAGCAAATTTGTATAAGTGGGGGAGAAATTGAGTTAGGTTTAAGACATGTTGAATTTGAGTTATTTGTGGAATAGCAGCCATATTTTATAGAGGGCCCTAAAATTTGTGGGGATCACATAACAGAAGCAATTTGAAGGAAAGAGAGAAAAAAAATCTAAGAAATATGTGGGAAGAAATGAGGATGTTCAAAAGAGACTGGGAGCGTTATGGATGATGTGGGGATTGAGTGAAAAGAAATCCAGAAGCAAAAGGAAACTGACGAAGATGAATAATTAAGGCAGGCTAGCAATTAGAACATGTTACTGTTTCTTGGATTCTCTTCAAAAGCTTTTCTTTCATTTAGTGAGTGGGCCATATTTTTCCCACTCTCATATAGTAAAATATATTGATTTATTTTAAGGTGAACCAATCTTGGGTTCCTTGTATAAATCATATTTAGTCATGATAATTTACCCTTTTATATAAGGTTGTATTTGGTTTGTCAAAATTTTGTTTTTTACTTCATGTCTATGAGGGAATACACATTGGTGAGATGTTTTTGAGGGAAACAGGAGTAGAGTTGAGGGAAGGAAGGCTCCATAAGAAGGCAAACCAGCCCATGGATTGAAAAGACTTTATTAGAAAAGGAGAGAAAAAGAGCAGAGTCTGACCAGAAGTCAGCTCAGCTTTCACATAGTTTCAAGAGCCTCTTATTCTACCTTACCAGTAGGTTTAATATGGGAGGGAGCTGCTAGAAGGATTCACCCTCTTCTGTAGCAGGACTGATTTTTTTACACTAAGGGCAAGTAGTTATTCCCTTGATTACTCCTGGCCACCAGATAGGGGTAGAGTAAAAGTTACTTTTCTATTATTTCTCTAGCTGACCTGAAAGCATCCAGGAGGGTGGGGAGAGGGTTTGCTTTGATCTGGCAGTTTGATTTCTGGCCTGCTTTCTCTCACCAGATGTTTCCCAAAATAACTGTATTCCTGCAGGGTCATGAGGATTTCTTCCCCACAGTTTTCTTGTCTCTCTATTTGTATGGTATTTTATCAGGGTAGTATAAGCTTCACAGAAGTAATTTGTAAGGGTTCTTTTCTTTTCTGTATGTGGGGAATTTTGTGTAGCATGGGCATTATTTCTTCCTTCACTTTTTGATAAAATTCATCAGTGAAACTCTTAGTACGTGGAGATTAATTTATAAATTTGAACTATAAATTCTTACACTGAGGTCTCATGTAAGTTTCCTTAAGTTTTTCCCCATGGTAAAATCTTGTGTTAGTATACTACAATATAAAAACCAGGAAAATGATGCTAGTAAAATACATAGAGATGATTCAGGTTTTGCCAATTTTTTACACATATTAATTTATGCTTGTGTGTAAGGTGGAATGCAAATTTATTACATGTATGCCAAAGTCAACATACAAAATTTGGAGGCATCTAGTGGACTCCAACCTGAGACAGTGTCTAGCAAGGGAGATAGTGCTGAGGAAAGGATGAAACTTATACCAGACATAGGGCCTAAAACTAGAAGACTGTAAGGGCATACACTGTTTCATGTGTCTGGTGGCAACATAAGAACAGTGAAGCACCTGTCTTGTTTCCCAGAATCTTTTTATTGGGTACATAACAGAGCTTATGTGCAAGGATGCACCACAGTCAGTCATCAGCAATCATGATTAAAAATGGGAGAGGGATGATTACACCCCCCAGGAAGGTTGGATAAAGGTTAAACAGGGATATACGGTGGTGGAACATCTAGAGAGGCCAAAAGACAGGGGAGAGTAAGTCTCATCTCTTCAGACAGACACCTCAGCTTCTCTAGACTAAGGTACTTGTTGATGGTTTCAGCTGCCTATACTGCTGATTTCCCCATGTAGGGATATTCATGAAGACATTTCCCTAGTTGGGCACCTTCAGACTTCTTTCTTATCAATTAGGAGTACAGGGGTGGCCAGCCTGAGGACTTTTCTCTGGCTTTTGAAGGGCCTGTGGGGTCTCAGTCTCTTTATTCCCATACACAATTGATTCCTCATCACAAGAAACCCTCATGTGAACCCCCTGAGAAAGGACACTAATAAAAAGACTTCAAAGAGGATGGGGGGGAACCTGGTCTGCTAAACCAGGAATTTTGGAGGTTTCATAAGAATGTGGGTGTGAAGTAATCTAGGTAACCAATGACTGATACAAAGAGATAATCAATGACCAAAAGAAAAAAGCAATACTGCCTGGAGGCACATAGAGGCCAATTAAAGACTTGTAGTCAATTTCAAATAAAGAGAATATTTAATACCCCTGCAGGCCTTTGTGTTAACTCTTTCATCTTTTCTCATGCATGAGAGGGACTCACTTCCAACTCTCTCTCTCTCTCTTTTTTATTGAATGATAACTATGTACATTAATGCACTTCTGGGGTACAGTGTGGTGTTTTCACACACAATCCAAAACACTTCCATCAAACTGGTTAATATAGCCTTCATGTCATTTTCTTAGTTATTGTGAATCTTTATAAGAGTAGAATATGAATGTTTTAACCAACTCTCTTTAGAATTGCTCTAAACTTTCCCTTTGTTATACCTAAATAAAATATCTCTTTGTTACCCTGAACTTGTGTAGGTTATTTTTGCTTTCTATCCTCCTGAATTTAAGGAAACATTAATCATTTATCATTAACTAAAATATTTGCTATTTGCTTTTATAAAGATACTCTTTATTAGTTTTAAGTTTTCTTTTGTTAACAGTTAACTGGACATTTTTATAATGAAAGGGTATCTTTTACTTTATCTATAGAAATTACACAGAGTTTTTCTGCTTTTCTCTTAAATGGTGACTTTGTAATTTAAAGATGAAGGGAAAGAGTAAAAAATAATGTTGGATGACACATGAAATATTCTTTCCTGTATACTAATATCCTGTATACTATATCATATCATGTGGTAAGAAAAATTTATATACATGTACACTGATAATAATATATTTAATTTTATAAAATGTTTTGTTTGATTTTTTGTTTGTTTGTATGATCTTTAATTTTACCTTCTTAGATGAATTAAGACAGAAAACTTAGTAATGAGTCCAAGGCACTAAGTAACAGGGATTCTTTTTCTCAGATAACAGCATAACTATTAGTATGTATTTCCTTTAGAGAATCAGTTACCTTTTGTATGTCAGGAGGATATGACTCAAAATACAAATCTTCTTAACCCACATTTATGTGCTCACAGATGCTAGTGAGAATACACAAAAATACCTCCTGTAGTATAGGTCAAGGAAAAGAGCTTGAGATATAAAATCAAGTTTTATTGTTTATTATTATAAAATAACATATGGTGAGAATCATAAAGTATAATCAAATGTTTTGGTTTTAAACTAACCATTTTAAAGTGTCCCTAAACAATGATCAAAACATACAACATAAAATGATTTTTTTTTTATTTTTTTTTT